>NW_015151909.1:68892-70238 GCF_000732505.1 Cyprinodon variegatus
CAGATGGAGCTTGGCCATTTAAGGCTTTATATGTGAGAAGGAGGATTTTAAATTCTATTCTGGATTTAACAGGAAGCCAATGAAGAGATGATCTCAGCCCAGTAAGGATGAACCTGACCAGTTTGGTTACAGTTCACAGATATCTTTTCCCTTCATCTTTTCTAAAGCTTTACCTGCCCTCATGGCTCTGGGCTCACACACCCTGGGGTGTCACATGTGCTGCCACCAAACCATCAATAGCAGGGATTAACCCCCCTTTCATCTCCTTCCTCTGGGTTTTCTGTTGATTCTATGCCTCATCGGCTCCAGCTGCGATTCTTCGCTTTCTGACACAAACGGACCAAAGGATCCAACTGCTGAGCTACTTTGAAGATCAGCAGCTATTATTCTTCAAGCACCCACATTGTTCTACGCTTGGATTAGTGCACCTGAATCCACTAATTGATGCTGGTTGGTTGTGTTTGGACGTCCAGGACGTGTTTGGGCTGTTATGGGACGTCTGACTGCCTCCCAGTAAAAGCTGCTGCTGGTAAAACAAACCAGTATGAATATCTGAGCTATTCAGAGGTACGACTGGGAAGATGCTTTCTCTGCTTCATATCATCTATGAATACAAAAAACTACAAAACGAACCCTTTTGATGCTGAAAACAAATACTGGTGTTTTGGATTTTGAAATTCTGTGTATTAAATGTTTTAATGTGCTTTGATTCAACAGAGCGAAATGTCAGAATGTGGTCAGGGTTTTATTTTACACATTTACTCTAATTGTTCCACTTACACCTTAATTCTTCAGGCTAATAAATACAATATATTGAAACTATTTTGATCAAATTTAAATTTTATATATTTGGTTATATACACTGCAAAAAAAATTCAATCTTAATAAGTAATTCTTTCTTAAAATAAGTGCATTTTTTCTTGAATTGAGGAGGTAAGTGAGACACTTTGCCAATGGAAGAAGATAATTTATATTTAAAGTAAGAAAAAACAATAGCATTGTCTTATTTCAAGTGAATTTTATCTAATTGTCTTATTTTAAGAGTAAAATACTCATTCCATTGGCAAATCCTATTACTTACCTACTCAAATTAATGGTAAATACACTTAATTTAAGAAATCTTTTCTTATTTCTAGATCGTTTTTGCAGTGTAAAGGGTTTCTTCATGCAGCTGGATGTTAATAGCTGCAGCTGTTGATGGAGGTAATTGAGAAGCGACTGACTGAAGAACCTCTGTTGGTGTTTAAGGGTCTGATGAAGATGATTCAAACTGTTTTCCATCATCTAATTCCTTCTCTGTGAAATCATCTCCAGAGCTTCTAGAGGAGCTTCTAGAACAGAGCAGG
>NW_015151909.1:73598-75184 GCF_000732505.1 Cyprinodon variegatus
GGTAAATACACTTAATTTAAGAAATCTTTTCTTATTTCTAGATCGTTTTTGCAGTGTAAAGGGTTTCTTCATGCAGCTGGATGTTAATAGCTGCAGCTGTTGATGGAGGTAATTGAGAAGCGACTGACTGAAGAACCTCTGTTGGTGTTTAAGGGTCTGATGAAGATGATTCAAACTGTTTTCCATCATCTAATTCCTTCTCTGTGAAATCATCTCCAGAGCTTCTAGAGGAGCTTCTAGAACAGAGCAGGCATTAGGTCAGCATATCGCATCAGGCCAGCATACCTGTGCAGTAATACTGTGGTCGGAAAATTTAGTTTCTCTTATTTCATATATTAATTTATGCTATTTACTCACTATAAACGTTTTCACCTGCAAGGCCACAAAATACCTGTGTGATGCTGTTTGTAGAGCAGACATAGATTCTTCCAGGTTTATTCATAACATGTTACTGTTTAACCAAAGTTTCTGTAATTAGTTTTGACTCTGACTACTTTCCATTGTTGTCAGTAAGGAGGAACGAACGCTGCTCAGGCAGAACAGGGCTGATTACCGTGAAATAAAGATGAACTGTTCTCTCTCTGCAAAGATAAAATAAAATGCCGACTAAGAGAAATCCATCGATCTCCGTTTATTTAACTGGAGTAAATAGCTGAACACTTTTTTTCCCACTACAAATACGAATGCGCGTGCATGCGTATTAATGCATAAAGTTACGACTGCATGGAAGAGCCGTCAGATCGCCATAGCCTTCAAAAAACACCAAAAAGTAGAAATTAATTTGTGTTTTTTTTTTTTTTGTACATGACTAAAGGGATACCCGTGCGTTGAAGTACTTTAAAATGTATTTAGAGAAGAATCTAGCTCTACAAAATGCCTGCAAAACACACCTCCCACCCAGCCAATCCTTGATGATACTGATTTGGATGTTATGTCATCTTGGATACAGCAGCTCGGCTAAATTGAAGTGAATCAAATGTGAGCAATATGCCTACTACTAGCAAGGTTGTAGTTGGCACATAAAAAAATAACAATAATCTTGTTCAATTTGTATTGTTAAAGATAGGCTATGTGTTTGCACTTTGAAGATTTCTCTCTCCGGTTCTTTTTCCTGAAATGAAATCACTATGAATGAACTCTTTAAATAACACTTAATAACTTATACGTATTAAATAACCAGGAGACATGACAACAGATTTAGATAGAAATTATAATCTTACTCAGATCAGAGAAGTTTCTTAAAGTTACAGAAGGCAGCTGCTCACCTCTCAGGAAGTGACCCAGATATGTTTTGATTGTCTGATCCCAATTCGTTTCTGTATTTGGACGTTTGAGCCTGTGTGCCCCTGTCTGATCTAAGTGCCTGGCCTGTCTTCAGACTCCTGTTTGATTCTTCTTTACCTCTGCATTTAACCCCTCCCCTTGGGGAGCAGTGGGCTGACATTGTGTGGCACCTAGGGAGCAGTGTGGGGTTAAGGGTCTTGCTAGGAGACCCAGAGTGGCAGTCTGTGGGAGTGGTCTGCTGAGGACTTGGTCAATTATAGACCTATATCCAATCTTCCTTTCTTATCCAAAATTCTTGAGAA
>NW_015151909.1:75194-77235 GCF_000732505.1 Cyprinodon variegatus
TTTTCTCCCTGATTGATTCATGTGGTTTGAACAATAACATGCTTGTATTTCAGCAGTCTGAACCACAGACACAGAGCAGAATCTGCAGGATCCAGCTGTCCATCCATGAGGAGTGATAGATCCAAAGGATACCCTGTAAACTTTAGTGAAGAACCTGGACCCTCAGCCACCAGGTAAGAAACCAGCATCTGACAAATCTTCCTCATGCTCAAAGGTTACCTGTGGAGTACCACAGGGATCAGTGCTAGGACCAATTCTCTTTACTTTATACATGCTCCCAATCAGTAGAGTTATTAGACAGCATGGGATTAATTTCCACTGTTATGCTGATGATACCCAGCTATATCTGTCTATAATCCAAATGAAGCTAACCCATTACATAGATTACAGGCATGTCCAACATATTCTCATTATCAGTTCGTATGAAATTGTACGAAAAGTTATGTACACTATTTTGTAAGTTTTGGATGTTTTTCCTCAAAAAACCCGATCAGTGCGCTGGCAGACAGAAAAAAAAAAAAACAGATCCGCGGACGGACGTAAAACTGGGAAAAACAGTGCAATCATCACTTCTTCATGTCTCTAACTACGTTGCTTGCTGTTTTATATCTTAGGGTCAGGGTTAGGGCTAATTGTAATTTATATTGTATATTCGTGAATGGTGCGTCAGATGCGCATACGACGAAAAAAACTTCCAAAACGTACGAAATTATGGTGCATAACTTTTCGTACGATTTTATACGAATTTATAATGAGAATAGGTTGAATGTCTGAAGACACGAGTCAACGAGTCGATGCAATCAGCTGGCTCTAATTAGATAGAAAACTTTAAACAGATCTGATTGGATGATCTGGTTGAACTGTGTCTATAAATTAAGATGACGTGATGTGAATTGCGGCTTTAGGAATAAACTGAATTTAAATTATCAAAGCAGACAAAAATCAAAGCACTAATAACAAGGTTTCCCACATCTATAGGCACCATTAGCTTTCTTCATCATCATCACTATTATCTTTAGCGTGATTTTATTACAGGAGGAGCCTGTGCTGGTATTCATTGACATGTCAGGAGCCCACAATGGAAAAGTGTTGAACGGAATTAATCTATTGACTTAAGGAAATACTTCTTTTTTATTTGTCTGTTTTAGGCTTTTATGTTGAATTGTATCAAAGTTAACTAATTGAATCTAAGGTCTGTTTGTATTTCATGCAACAATATAAATGCATGGATCTTTTATTAAACATAAAGAATGTTTTAAACGTGAGGAGCAGGAGAGTTGATGGAAGGTTGGCCTCGCTAATGGCGTCTGTGTGTGAGCCGTTCTCCTCTTGTTCTCACTGCTCCTCTGACAGCCCTAAAGCTAAGCAAACAGCAATTACCAAATTACATTCTCCAAGCCAAACAAGCCATTTAAACAGAGGAGTCAGCTGGAACCGGCTAAAGCTAAACTCCTTTCTCTGGTGACAACGTGTGACGCCAAGCAGCAGCAGTGCTTTTCTCCCTTTGTACACTTTGTTATTGTAATAGCCGGAGACGTTAATGGACGTGCTGTAAAGCAAAAACAACTTGTGTCATTGAAGGCTTAGATATCTGACACCCACAGCTACTTCAGACTCCGACAATCAACAGCGTCTCGCTTTAAGGTGGTCATGGGAGAAGGAGATCAACAGTTAACGTTCCCATCATCAAATGTGTTTTTATTCCATATTTAAAGATGATAAATGGCAGCCATGAAACTCAACATAAATAATGTGGTATTACTGGTTTTAATGGTAATTATCATGTATTTATGATCCAACTTCTTTCCTCTCAATAAGGATTGACACATTCCCAGGGTTAATAGTGGCTCCTGTGATGGGGCCAAAGTGTTTAATGTAAAGATTTATAAATATGTTTGTGGTTTTCTCAGCTTTTGTCTTTGCTTTTCTCTTTTGTAGGTCGAATTGAAGCAGCAGAAAAATCCATATTTAATAAAATAAAGATATTTATAGGTCCAAGTGATATCGGGCTTCCTCTGTCATGTTTTATAATCAATAACCA
>NW_015151909.1:81667-82849 GCF_000732505.1 Cyprinodon variegatus
CTGGAGGGGAAGCGAAACGTCTTCAGATCTTGGAAATCAAGTCCAGTGGATTGTTTTTAAAATTTTTTTAACTTTTACGGAATGACTACGGATGACTGAGAATCTTCATCAACATTAAAATCTATGTTAGGGGATCATATAGATATGGAACAGGACGTGCCCTAAGATGGACCCCTGGGGGCCGCCACATTTGATGGCATTCTACTTCCCGTTTCCAAATAGTTTCAGAGCTGGGGGGCTTTTAAGCTCAGTTCTGTCCCTCAAACATTTGCTGTGAATGAAGTAGAGGAGCCATGCCGCCGTCTCAGAGGCTAATCCGATGAGCTCACACCCAGGACGCTCCTCTGTGAGTTCTGCATGACTGGCGCTGCCCCCAGAGATGAAGAATGGGGGGGACGCTGCTGTCCTCACAGAGAGGTGGGGGGTGGTTGAGCTGTTGGAGCGGGGGGGGGTTTGTGTGTATAGCTGGGAGGGGTGCAGGGATCCAATATGTGCATCAGTGGAGGTGGGGGAGGTGTTGGGGGGGGTCTCATCATGATTTGTCTCTTCCCGCCTCAGACACTGACCTCTTTGTAAGATTTGTTTTAAAAACTTTGGCCCCGTGAAGATGACCCCCCCCCCTAACTTCCTCGCTCTAATCTGGGGATCCATTCTGAGGTGAGTAACGGTTGGTGGACGTCCCAACGGCGGTATGTCAGCGGGTCTAGGTAACACGGATCTAACAGGTCAGATCAGGTTAAAGCCTAAATCTGAGGATTAGAGGATATTTAGAAATATTATCGGCTGAATATAAAGGAAGTTATTTCTTTTTATAATTTATAAATACTTTAGAACAAAGCATGACTGATGTTTGGAGCAGAAGATCTGAACCAAAACAGTTTTTCTCCTCACTCCATCAATCCTTCAGATTAGATAACCTTTCACCTCTTGCCTAATAATTCATTGTCAAGGACACATACTTCAAAATTATTTCCTAGATATTTGCATCATCCGTCCATACACGCATTTCCTCACATTTTGTAAATATTTCCTTTGTTTGCAACAAAATGTTGCCCGTTTCCCCTCCTCCCAACATAGAAATATAATAAATCATTTTTATTTATCTCTTATTATCTCTGAAGGATCATAAATCTCCCTTTTCCGCAAAATTCAATTCAGTTCTATTCAGTTTATTTCTATAGC
>NW_015151909.1:83809-87637 GCF_000732505.1 Cyprinodon variegatus
AATTTAGATTTCTCTAATTTCATATATTCAATTATCCTATTTAATCACTATAAGAGTTTTTCGCTCAGTCTGTTTCACCTGCAAGGCCACAAAATCCAACGAGTGAGGCTGTTTGTAGAGCAGATAGAGCTTCTTCCATAACAAACCAGATTCTTTCTCAGGTTTATTCATAACATGTTACAGTTTAACCAAAGTGTCTGTAATTAGTTTTGACTCTGACTACTTTCTATTATTGTAAGTAAGGAGGAACGAACGCTGCTCAGGCAGAACAGGACTGATTACCGTGCAAAGATAGGTTTTCTCTTTGCAAAGATAAAATTAAAATCATTTTGGTTAATTCGACTTTATTGTCATTACACTGTCACAAGTACAAAGCTACGAAATTCCCTCTCTGGATTTAACCCCTCCCCTTGGGGAGCAGTGGGCTGCCATTGTACAGCGCCCGGGGAGCAGGGTGGAGTTAAGGGTCTGGCTCAGGGACTCGAACTCAGATCCTCTGGAACCCGAGAGCAATGCCCTACCAACTAGACAATAGATTTATTCAGTTGACATATTTTCATCAGGTTATATCAGACCCAACGTTTACCCCGGGTGCTGCTGAAACCTCATGAAACATCTAATCTACTATCTTATTGTTTCTCATCTAAAAATGCACCTAAAAGGTTAAAAAGTCATGAAATACAGTTAATTTGGCGGAACATGAGGTCCTTTATGATACGTTCCAGTATAATCAGACCTCAGAACAAGGATCAGGGTTCTTTCACCACATCCAGGAATAAAAGAAGACACTGACGGATTCCTGCTTCTTCTGGTCGGCTTTAAACCAACCAGAGTTTGTTTCCTGAGTGCAGATATAAAACCGGATTATTTCTTCTGAAGACTTTGTTCTGAAACGATTTAGCACATATGGTTAAAATGAAAAGCAACAGATGTGGAGGATCGGTGTTTTCTTTACAATAGTTTCATCTATAGTTTTATTTTCCAAATCAGACGCTGAGGAAGTCTACAAGATAAAACTAACTAATGTTTAAGCTGCTGCTAACTTTCCCATCAACTTAAAAAGAGCTGCAGCGTTTTTCTGTTTTTCAAAGAAAACCATGAAAATAGCTTTTAGCATTTTGTGTGTAATGCTGGGTCCTGATTGGAACAGCAAACAGCACTTTGCTCCTAGCAGGGTTATGAGCGCCGCCTTAAATCCTCTTTTATAGCTTCCCATATCTGTAAGCCGCCGCCCGTTCGGTCGGTAATGATCAATGAGAGCTCAAAGACGCGGCTTGTTGGGTCGCGGATGTTTTCTGTTGCTGTTTATGTGGTGATAAAATAGGAACCAACAAACCAGCAGCAGCGGATCCTGCTAGAGCCGCGGTTCTTCTTAATCACAGCAAACAGTTGGAGATCCTTTCAAAGGGGATTATATCAGGGTCAGGAGCATTCGGACCTTAATTACCCCTGACATAATGTTTGACCATTCTGTTAGCACTGGGGAGGGCGGCACTTATTGAGGAGTCATGGGCCAACAGGTCATGTAGGTCACTCAGGGTCAAGACTGCAAGCCCCGCCCCCCCCAGCAGACTTCCTCCAGGTTTTATTGAAGGAGTCCAGATCTGCCGACGGTCCCGGGAAGGAATCCTGCTCGGACGTTCACGGGACACTGCCAGTTGGGATGGACATGGAACAGAAGGACATGCAGGGGTCAAAGGTCGCTGGTTCTAATCCTCCAATGGGCCAGGTGCTTCTGTACATCAGAGATCTGCTTTAACTGCCTGAATGCGGCTTTGATTATCCTCCAAAATCTCCCCTCTTCCAATAAATCCACCTTCAGGAATATTCAGGACATTTAAAGAGCAAATTAATATTTCTGCTTCCCTGAAACTTTCAGGAAAACCAAGATATTTACAGACATTAAGGCCAACCGTCTGCATAGAAACCATTTCTATTTTATTAATATAAAACCTTTGACTGCAGATTCATTGGAATAGATTTACCAGGCAAATAAAACAGAATTTTTCATTTTTATTATTTTATTTGATGTTTTTATCGTAATAATAATAATAATAATACTTTGGACTTGTAATACACTTTATATTTAAACAAATCCCAAAATGCTAAATAAAAATACATGGAGAGCATGAGATATAAAAAGTAAAAGAAAAGATAAAATAATCAAAAAAGGGGGAAGAGGTCAATTAAAAACTCTCCTAAAAAGGTGCGTTTTAAGGCCTCTTTTAAAGCATCCACAGTCTGTGGGTTCCTCAGGTGGCAGAGAGCGTTCCACAGCCTGCTGAAGGGAAAAGCCTGATCTCCCATCATATGAAGCTTCCTGATTGGTGCTTTCAGCAGATCTGTTGCAGTAGATCAGAGGTTACATGTTGAGGTCTGTGGGGTGAGAAGTTCTTTCAGGTATGGTGGGGCATCACCATGGATGCACTGCTGGGTAAGGAGGGAGACCTGGTACTCAATTCTGAGTGCGACAGAAAGCCGGTGAAGGGATTTGAGGAAGGGGGGGATATGGTCATGTTTGCTCCCCCTCATCAGGAACCGAGCAGCGCTGTTCTGTATGTATTACAGCCTCTTAAGGCTTTTCTCAGGGATGAGGAGCGCATTGCAGGAGTCCAGCCTGGAGGAGACAAAGCGTGGAAAAGCTTTTCTGCATCTGCAGGAATGAATGTGGGACGAAGTCTGGCGACGTTCCTGAGGTGGAAGAAGGAGTTCTTCCAGAGGTGTTTGATGTGAGCCTCAAATATCAAATGTGAATCCATTTTAACCCCCAGGTTAGTGGCAGATGCTGAAAGGGGAGGAGTTTGTCCAGAGAAGGTGATGCTGGTGATGTCAGATGACTGAACCTGGTGGGGAGAGCCGACTAAAATGGCTTCAGTCTCTGAGCTGTTTAGCTGAACTTGAATGTTCTTCCTGTTTTTAATTTGGTTTTAAACTACAGGCAGTGTTTATGGTCGGCCATCATGGAGGGCAGCCCAATCTACATGTTTTATATTAATCCAGTTTATATTAATATAAAACCTAAAAAAAAAAAAAAAAGATTTTAAAGGGATATCTATATTAAAACCTCTATATCGCTCTATTTCACCATCTAGAGTCATCTGCTGATTCAGAGATAGTCTGAACATGAAATTACTAAAGATGGAAAGCAGATAAAACAGCATTAAACTCATGGTACTCGAGTTAAACAGTTTAACAGCCAAATGCAGCTAATCTCAACTGATTTTTTTTTTTTTTTACTTTGGTTTAAAAGAAGAGGAGCAGGTTGGGTTTGTTTATCTGGATCCCCAAGAGCTGCAGCCACTTTTTCTGGGGTCTGCAAACATTACCTGCATATAAATATAAATCAAAACACAAGAGATGGCGAAAGTCTGCCTGCCTGCCTGCCGGCCGGCCAGTAAGAGGTGGGAACCTGGAAAACCAGGCTGAACGGCAGAGATTTGATTAATTTTGATCGATGCAGAGGAACGTTTCCATCGTTCTGGAACGGCCGTCCCACCCCAGACCTGAATATCATTGAACATCTGTGAGATGATCAGAAGCAGGCCTTCCACGCTCAGCGACCATCAAACTCACCTGAAATATGAAAATGCAGGCGAAGCCGGACAGTTTCGGTTTGTTCAAACCAAAACCAAATTGTGGTCCATTTAAATAGATAATATTTGTGTAAAATGCAGTAGTAAAAATACATTTTCTATTTAACACAAAAAGCTTCGTAGCAAAACTGCATAATGTAAGACAGAATAAAGACTTTACTTTAACCACTATAAATGACTATAAAACTAAAAGAAATGAGGTAGATCAAAGATTGAATTAAAACAACAGTTTATT
>NW_015151909.1:89031-91217 GCF_000732505.1 Cyprinodon variegatus
GAACTATCGCATCATTACAGCATTACAGAATATTCTCTCAATTATTAGCAAGTTTACATCCGTTTCCTTTAGCTCAGTTTGCAGCATTTGGAAATGAAGCAGCATGAATGAATTAGAATGAATACTGCAAAGTCTATTTCATTATAAAAGGTAGATTATAAGCATTTGAAAGGTACCATTTACTAAATAAACCTTTTTTATTTAAAAAAAGCCTGTAAGTTTAATGACTCTTCAACCGGCAGCATGTAGCTGAGCTTCAGGGGGGGGGGGCAGAGAAAACATTCCCATAAAACGTGACAGGACGGCGTACAGTGGCGTGTTGTTTGAGCCGCTGCTTTACGGTCTGGAGTCAGGCTGCCCAGACAGACGAGCAGCGCTGCTGCAGACGCCTTAAATCAGACGCTGATCGCTACGTTTCTTCTGCTTCGTTTATGATTCAGTTTGAGGCCGGCGTAAATTAAGGTTATTAAGGTCTGAAGTCTGCAAAGTTTTATTGCTGAAGTGAAAACATACATGTTTTATAAGCGTCGTTTGTACAACTGACTGCTTTACAAATCCTTACATATCGAACCAAACAGGACAGAAGCACTGAAAAAAATACTCACTAAATAATAAAGGATAATGAAAATAAATGAATGAGAGAGAATGGAGGTTTTGCTCGCCTGCTGGTCAGTTTCATCTGTGGAAAATCCAGACAGAGGCTGAGGATGGTGAGAAGGAAAAATGTGCAGTAGATGTAGCAGATACTACACAGGCAGCGCTTTGTGCTCCACAAAGGACTGCACATAATGCAGCTTATCCTGATCAGATCTCCCTATTATCCTTTCATTGTTCCTCACACAACCACGACACAATACCTGACATACTTTCATCTCCTTATTTCATCTCTTTTCATGTGCATATCCATGTTAAAAGAATCGGATGGGCTCTTTCTTCTCTGCACATGCAAGCAAACACGAGTTCATCCTGCAAGAAAGCAGCTTTGTTTTCACAGCACACTATGTACAGACATTATTTACAGCTAATATTTGCATGAAGAGCATACATTTATTTATTTCATCAGGGGTAATGGAGAGAAAAACTCTGACAGAGTAAATATGCTCAACGCTGTTTGCAGCCTGGTTTGTTTCCCTTTGCTTTCACTCTGGGGAGTAAAAACAGAAGAAATTAGATTCCAGAG
Organism: Cyprinodon variegatus; assembly: GCF_000732505.1. Taxonomy (NCBI): domain Eukaryota; kingdom Metazoa; phylum Chordata; class Actinopteri; order Cyprinodontiformes; family Cyprinodontidae; genus Cyprinodon; species Cyprinodon variegatus. Next base: position 90,212 of record NW_015151909.1, read on the forward strand.
CAGAATCAACAGTTAAAGTTATGCAGGATGAAACAGATCAAACAATGACCATTCATAGGTAAAATGCACTTTATGGTGAGATAATGATCATGTCGTTGGTTTCTTAAAACGTCAGATTGATCAGATTTATTTCTAATCTGTTTCTTAGAACTGAAGGAGGCATTCATGCCTGCTGTTCATGTTCTCCTCCTCCTGCTCCTCTTCATCAATGGTTAGATCCAGTGGTGTAGTCTACATTACTGTAGTGGGTAAATAAGCACGCCAGTAAGTGCAATGTAATTGATCTTTTTTTTAAGCATATTTAACATAGCTTAATTTCTGTGTTGCTTACATTTGAATCAATAAACAACAAACTGTACTACAGTCGGCTTTGTAATGAAAAGACGTAGAATCTATAAAACAGAACAACAAAACATGCTTAAGTATCAAGTACAGAAGTACTATGCAGGTTAAAACTGCGTCTATAAAATGTTCCAGACATGTTTGTTTTGAGGCTCCTTATGTTTCACTTGTCTTCTTGTTTCTGTTGCAGAGCGCTGGTTTCTTAACCATGATGTCACAAACTTCCTGGGTTCAAGAAGATTAACAGGAGGCCCATTTATACTGCTCATCATGAGATGACTTATATTTGACAACAACAGAGAAGATATTTTATCTGTACAGATATTGTTCATTAAGCTGAACCCTCTTTCACACTCAGCTGTGCTGCATGGAATGGTTTGCATGCAAGTGATCATTGGTTTCAGGTTTTAAGGCTCCCTGCTCGATCCTCTCTCTGCCTTGCAGCTATATTTGCTGTGATCAGTGGGAATAAAGTAGTTTTAATATGTTTAAGTGGGAAAATCCACCTGAAAACTTCATCAGTGCAGTCAGTTCATCCAGATTATCATCCTTCTTGCAGTATTATTTCTGTCGGAGCCGCTCAGACCCCCACATACCAGCGGTGCGCTGTCAGTAGGAATCCCATTCATCAGCAGCCTCTGGCCGGGTCGCCTCCTCGCGGTTC
>NW_015151909.1:92553-95444 GCF_000732505.1 Cyprinodon variegatus
AACTGAAGGTTTTTGTATGGAAAATCCTCACACTGCTGCATCCTCCTACTTTCTCCAAGTCGGCATCATTTACCGTCACTTTATGGTCTCTTTGTTTTTTGGAGAGGTTTCTCCATCTGACTGTCTGCTGAGCTGTGACACCATCATGGAGGGAGGCATCAGCTGCTCCAGGAACTCCTACAGTAGATGAACTCGGTTCTCTCTTTTAGACGCTTCCTTTGTGGAACTTTAATCCCTTCTAGCAGCGGTGGGAAAAGTACTAAACGGTAGTACTTGAGTAAAAGTATTAATACTCATAGTCCAATCTTACTCAACTACATGTACAAGTTACTCAAACATCCACTCAAATTAAAGTATTGAAGAACTCACTTTTGGAAATACTTAAGTAAACAAAAATAGAAATTAAATGTTCTAATATCAGTGGATTTTCAGGGTAATTTTATAGAACCTGTAACTTTCAGAAACCACCTGATGTATGGATGCGTAGAACCATCTGCTATAGATTCTACACCACCTGGAAAGAACTTCACCATGAAAAATAAGGACAGCTATTTGGATTATTATTTCTTATTTAAGAACAAAGCAAAGAGAAAACTGGAGAGTCTTGATTCAGAATCAGAATCAGAATCACATTCTGATTCTGATTCTCCTCACATTTCCAATGTTGAATGAAGATTTAAGGTTGAATTTATTACCATAAAAAGAAAAAAAAAATGCAACCCGCTTTGAGAATTAATCCTACTGAACAATTTGGTCACATGACAACAACTAACACCTTAAATGTCAAATCATTCTGGATTAAACATGTATATAAATTTACTCTTTATCAGACCATAGTGTCCCAAAAGTTAGAAAATTTCTATTTTAAAAAATAATCCCATCTTAAAATCTGTGTTTTTCCCGTTATCCTCTGCAGGTCAGTTAGTTCTACGTCAGCCTGAACACCTAAATTCAGCCAATCATATATCAACAGTTATCTGTCAATCAAATGTTTTCGGTCATAGCATCTTGATTCATGTGTCGCAGCTAATATACGCAACGGTNATTGGTTGATGAGGCACATCGAGCAGCATTACATTTTTCCATCTCAAGCAGCAGCGCGTTTGCGGCACGTCGCACGCATCAGCTGCTCAAAAGCGCTGCAGGACCTTGTGCTGCACCTTGACGGGCATCAACCATCAACCATTGACTTTGCATGTAAACTCTGTAAACGTCCGGTGTGAACTCAGCATTATTGGGCACTTTTAAGTGGTTATACGGAAATTCACAAGCTTTTCTAGTGGGTATACGCCGTACACCCACGTATCACATAGACTACACCACTGGTTAAATCTTTCCTATAGCTGCTGGCTGAGCTGAGAACCAACTGGATGTTCAGAGCTCATCTTAAGGCACAGACAATAAATACTGAAACTAAAGTCAGGCGAACACTGTGCCATTTTATTTTAGTCGTTGCACGCAGCTGCTGCTCACACTGTACGACTAACCGCAGGGTTTAGCTGTACAGTGTGAGTTCACAGCTCACGATTTATGTTCGACGCTCTGATGCGATCTACCTGCTCACACTGTACGACTAAAAACCAGGTGGGACTCGTCTATCCGGAAGCCAAACCAGTAGCAGAGGAACATGAAGCTCACTAGAGTGAAACGCGCTGCCTTTCAGCAATATTAGTGCTGAAAGCCCTAAAAAGAAAAGGAGACGACGTATTTGGACAAAGACATGGCTGAGCTAACGTGGCTACTACGGTCATGATTTAATTAAAGGTCTGACCCAAAACGCAGAAGTCCAAACAGAGAGACACAGATGAAAAGTTTAACAGGTTTTATTGAAGATGTTTAGCACGGTGCTCTGAACTCTGCTCAGCCGGAACTGGAAGGCGAGGGGAAGACAGACTATTAGTTCAGGCTCAGTGGGAAATTTCATTTGTTGAGGTTTCCAGAGAAGTGAAGGATCTTTGACTCCAATCTGTGTGTTGTTTTCCAGAGTTTGTCTGATTTGGTGGAGGGCAGAACAGGGTTTACCCAGAACTCGGACAGTGAAGGAGAACGGAGACGCTGATCGCCACTCAGATTTCCTGCTGTACTTGAACGGGTCATGGTGAAGATGATTCCCTTGCTCAGAGAGTAATTGCAACGTCCTCAAAAGGAGACTGGATCCAAACCTCCTGTTTGAATCCCCAGCTCAGTTTAAGGCTCAGTTAATCCTTCCAGGGAGAGAAGGTCCGAAAAGGTCCAGTTTGCAGGATGACTTCCTGCCGAGAGACAAAGACAAAAACAAAGTTAAAACTCAGGTTGACAAGAACTCAGTCTGACTCAGAGAAAACTCAGCTTGGCTAGAGTACCAAAAACTGGCAAACACTGTGGCGTCGAAGTAGTGGCAGTCAGAATAAAAAACAAACACAAAGACTGGAGTCCTGACAGTACACCGTGTTTTACCCTGCAGTTAATATCTGATGAAGAAGAATAAAATGCTCTGGATCATGGGGTCCACCATGCACAGAAGGACCCATATTCTGCATATCAGTGCAGCAAAGCGTTAGCATCCAATCTACACAGTTTAGTACGAGCTCAGATTCAACAATCAATCAGTGAACACAGCCAGGAATGTCGCTGCTCCAGGGGATTATAGAGATAGAAAACTCAGGCTTTTTAAAGTGAAACTATCCACTCTCAGAGTCAAGTTCAGCAAAAGGATCAAATGTCATCATCAGTCAGACACTTCTATGTAGAACATTTCTAGATGGTAAAAAACGATCCTCCTCACAGGACTGGATTAAAACAAAGTGACTAAATTTGAAGCAATAATACAACTCTGAAGGTTTTTGTATAGAAAATCCTCACACTGCTGCATCCTCCTACTTTCTCCAAGTCGGCATCATTTACCGTCACTT
>NW_015151909.1:97387-98509 GCF_000732505.1 Cyprinodon variegatus
CCAAAAAAAAACGTGTTTATTAAAAAATGAGATTCTTCTATAAAGCCAGTATTATGGAGTGAATTTGGTTCCATTTTTGTTGAAAGGATTTGAGAAAAACTTTGTTTTTGTTTTAGGTTTTATTTTTTGAAAAATAAAAAAAAAGTTTTTCAGATTGAGTTTTACGAATTTCATTCAAATTGCGTTTTGAAGATCATATTCAGGATACTTTGAACCCATTACAAAAACTCGCCTTTGACCAATAAAATGCTGTTTCCAGCCGACCAATCAAAATGCTTCTTTACTCCAGAGGAAAGGAGGAGAACATGATCTGAGCTAATCAGTTTAACGGGAATGTAATTCGTAAAATAGAGAAGAAAAAATACTTTTGAAAGAAATAAAACCATCTAAATAAATTAAATCAGAATTAACAGCAAAGTTACTTTTTTTGGATTGCATTCCTCTTGGTTCAGAACAATGTATTTATTTATCTTTTGCAATGACATCATTACAGGTGCGTATCAGTGTCTATTGCAGGTAGAACAAATGAACATTGTGATTACAGTAACACTAACACACCCAACGGAGACGAGTGGCTCCATACTGGACGTGTTTTCACCATTTTTTCACCATTTTTTGTCCCAGAAGCGTTTGACATCCTGCGGAGGATGTGATCAATAAAGTCAATAAAGTTAATCCATCAATCAATCGATGAGTCATCACATTTTTCCCTCAGTGTTCCGTTTGTTGCTTTGGTTGGCTCTCATAACTATGTCTACATGCAAATATCCTATAATTGGAATTAAATGTGTTTCTCAACAATAATCTGATTGAACTTTTATGGACATAAAACAGCTGATCGGACTAAAGATTTTTAGCAGCTCGCCTCATTCAGTTTACACGCATGCTGATCCGATCGCTGATAGACATGAACCATCAGACTTTAACGTCTCAGTCGGATTAAAGATTTATTCTGAGCAGAAAAGTCCAATTGAAATGCTAACACGAGACACTTTTGGTAAAACTGGCCAATTATTAGATGGCTAATGTCAAAGTAAAGATGGCTAATGTCAAAGTAAAGATGGCTAATGTCAAAGTAAAGATGGCTAATGTCAAAGTAAAGATGGCTAATGTCAAAGTAAA
>NW_015151909.1:99708-101965 GCF_000732505.1 Cyprinodon variegatus
CAAAGTAAAGATGGCTAATGTCAAAGTAAAGATGGCTAATGTCAAAGTAAAGATGGCTAATGTCAAAGTAAAGATGGCTAATGTCAAAGTAAAGATGGCTAATGTCTGGACTCAGTGGCAGAGCTGCATGGTTTGTGGTTTTGGCTAAAAGAGGAAGAAAATCCTCAGTAATGATCCATGATATAAAGGTTTAAACATTGATTTTAGGATTTCTTAATTAAAGATTTCAGGTTTAGATACAACAGTTTTCATTTGTAACGGTTAGGAGAACAGAAAAACAACAATTAATGGCTGAAAGTGAGGAATTAAATAGTCAATCAGGCAAACTTCCTCTAATCATCATGTTTTGAGTCGCTCTCTGCTGCTAATTTTTCTCAGCTGAGATAAGCAGGAAAGATAACTGCTCCAGCTCTAATGAGCACAGCGCTGATCAGGAAGTCAGAGCTGCTCACTGCGACTGAGAGAAGAGGCCGCTTTAACCACGGCTACTGAAATAAAAACCTGCGATCAGTTTATGCTTAGAGTACGAACTCCCAGCTTAGTGGAGTCAGACAGACTGAATTACATCCGACTGACACTGGTTTGGTTTTCCATATTCAAGGAAACCCAACTTTTTTTAATTCAGATGTTTTTAATTTGCATTAATTTAATGTTTAATATGTAATCAAATAAGCTTTGAACTTTGGTCTTGTGAGCTGAGAACTTATAAACCCTGCGGTTTCGTCGTACTGGTTGAGCTGCAGCTGCGTGCAACGATTGGAAATATCATAAAGTGTATGCCCGGCTTTACAGTTATCAATTTTTTGCATGAATTAAGGCGGGTAGATCTGGTTATACTGTTTTGTTTAACCATGAAACCATCGTTATCTCTGATCGTTATCACAGCAAGACACTCCTTCCTCCACGTCAATGTCGACCCTATGCCTACAGCTGCCATTTCCTCATCGTGAGTTTTTGACCTGAAGTTCTTATTTAAGACATTCAACTTATGAGGCGACCCAAATCCAAACAGAAGAGCTTTATATCTTCAACAGAAGATCATTTTAGCCATCAGGTAATACACTAAAACACTTCTTTTCATTTCTAAAAATCTCTTAAGATCATTAAAACTATAATAAGCAGAAATATTTCTAAGACTCAGCAAATGCAGCCCTTAATGCTTAATCAAACCAGCCCAATGACACATTTATTCCAAACAAACATTATCCAATAATTAATAAACTAAATGATAATATATTTCAGCTGTTTCTCTATTGTCAGTACTAAACATGGAGCAGTTTCTAGAGGCTGACATTGGGCTGTTTGCCTGCTAGATAAATGATGTTTCTTGGGGCTTTCATCCTTTAAAATCCTTCCACTTCATGGTCTTGGCCTGATTAGTTTTGCGGAAGTCCTTCCTGATGCTGTTGGAATATCCTGCTGCTGTCCAGGAAGCCAAACATTTCTGCTCAGAGGTTGGCAGAGAGGAGTCCTTCCCCAGAAAGGACCGTTATCTGATCTTAGATGCTCCACTAACCTCAATCTAAGAAGCTGAAAACATGATAAGAACGTTTGTGGTGCACAAAAGTTTTAGATGCATGAATACATAAAATACTTGTTGACCAAAGAGGAAGAAATTTAGAAACAGATGAAAGTTTAATAATGTTTTAAAAGTTTGGCTCATTTGTGAACCAAGTCCTCAAACATCGAAATAAAATACAATCCTTCACAATAGAGTGTAAAGGCATGTGTGTCATTACAGTTTCTGTGAATTGTTGAAAATAACTCTATGTGACCTTTGACCCAACTATTAGCTAATTTAGAGATTTATTAAATAATATTCAGCAGTTGTTGGGTATCAATGCTCTATGTGGGCTGCTTTTCTTAAAACCCCGGTATGTAAGTTAAGGAAAGGTTTTTCAATTTAAAATGTCAGAATTGAGTTGCGTTCAAGGCTTTATAGAGTGGACCAAAACTACGACAAACTGGTCCACCTGACATTTGAAAGCTAACACCATCTAGTTTCTAAAAATATAAATGAAAATAGTGAGATTAAAACGACCCAAGCTGCAGCAGTTAAAACATTACATCGTTTTTTTTTTCTTCTCAAAGATAATAGTTGTTTTTCTGAATAGCAGAAACAAAGTGTCATTGTTTTACATTTATTCTGCGTGTCACTACCGGATGTTTCCTGAAAGCACGATCCATCCTGCGTATGCACCATCAGCTCATTTGCACATCCAGATTTACATCCAGGTTGCCCTCCATTTTATTTTGG
>NW_015151909.1:103933-109039 GCF_000732505.1 Cyprinodon variegatus
TGAGAAAACCAATTTATACCAGGACAGACATGCAAGAAATACCCTCGGCCAGAATTCACACCAAGAACCATTAAATGAGGGGCCTCCATATGGCCCTGGTGTAAGAGGACGTTCTTGGTATATTTCCATTAAAGCTCCAGCTCTCTCTTCACCACAACAGACCGGTACAGCGCACGCTTCACAGCAGATGCCGCACCAATCTGCCTATCAACCTCCCGCTCCATCTTCCCCTCATTCGTGAACAAGACCCCAAGATACTTAAACTCCTCCACTAGGGGCAGTACATCCTCTCCAACCCAGAGAAGACCCTCTACCCTTTTGCGGCTCCAGACCACGGTCTCGGATTTGAAGGCACTGATTCTCATCCTGGCCTCTTTACACTAGGATGCGAATCGCTCCACTGAGAGCTGTAGATCACGACCTGATGAAGCCAACAGAACCACATCATCTGCGACTAACAGAGATGCAATCCTAAGGTAGAGGCCCGCTCCTGCAGGGTTCGGTCCCGGTCCCGCAAATAATTATGTTTTTCAGTCCCGCTCCCGCCCGCACCTGTAATAGTTTGTCTCGCTCCCGCCTGCAATTCCCGCATGATCCCGAAGTTCGTCTACTGCTCAAGGAAATTCGTGTCATTAGTTTGAGGAATTAAACACGCTGTGCTAAGCTAGGGACATTACTGGCCGATTCCTCACCACATAATGCATGACTTGGTTAGGTGGCACATTGTGATGTATATGATAGACATAGACTGATAATTTATGACTTTATTTTACATTTTATTTTACGTTTTAAAACACGTTTTTAGTTCGCGGGACTGCCACTTATCACCGCTCCCAACCACACTGTGCGCTCTCCCTCCCGCCCGCACCCGCAATGAGCTTTCAATATTTGTTCCGCGCCGCACTGCTTTGCGTTGGGTCCCGCGAGTCCCGTGGGACTCACGCGGGAGTGCAGGGCTCTATCCTAAGGTTACCAAAACAGATCCCCTCAACACCTTGGCTGCTTCTAGAAATTCTCTCCATAAAAGTTATGAACAGAATCGGTGACAAAGGGCAACCTTGGCGGAGACCAACCCTCAGCGGAAACGAGTCCGACTTACTGCTGGCAATGCGGACCAGGCTCTGACACCAGTCGTAAAGAGACCTAACAGCCTTTATTAAAGGGCCCGCATACTCCCGGGGTACCCCCCCACAGGACCCCCCGAGTAAACAGGGTTGAATGCCTTCTCCTGATCCACAAAGCATATGTAGACCTGTTGGGCAAACTCCCATGCACCCTCCAGAATCCTGCTGAAGGTATAGAGCTGATCCAGTGTTCCATGGCCAGAACGAAAACCACACTGCTCCTCCTGAATCCGAGATTCTACTATCCAAGGGACCCTCCTTTCCAGAACCCCAGAATATACCTTACCAGGGAGGCTTAAGAGTGTGATTCCTCTGTAGTTGGAACACACCCTCCGCTCCCCTTTTTTAATAGAGGGACCACCGACCCGGTCTGCCAATCTAGGAAACTGCCCCCGATGTCCACACAATGTTGCAGAACCGCGTTAACCAACACAGCCCTACAACATCTAGAGCCCTAAGGTACTCAGTGTGAATCTCATCCACCCCTGGAGCCCTGCCACCGAGGAGCTTTTTAACCACCTCAGTGACTTCAGCAACAGAGATGGGAGAACCTGAAGCGGAGCCCCCAGGCTCTGCTTCCTCAATGGAAGACGTGTCGGTGGAATTAAGGAGGTCTTCAAAGTACTTCACCCAGCGCCCAGTATTATGTCTGTCGTTCATCAAATGCAGTGAAGCTAAAGAAAATTACCCTACTAGAGGCTAAAAACAAGGTGAGCATATTGGCTGGTGCACGGTGTAGGTTTCCTATCAATGTAGACCTGTACCCAGAACTCGAATAGCGGTAACGAGAGGCAGTCATCCTCTCACAACCTCCTCTTGATCAGGAATCATAAGGTCAGGAGAAAATCAAACATGTTTGAAAGGCCGCAGTGTGAGAACATGCATCGTGCACTGCAAAAACTATCCAGAATTAAGTAAAAATGTGTTAAATTAAGTGTATTTCCCTTAATATAAGCAGGTAAATAAGTTAATCTGCCTAAGGAATGAGTACTTTTTGCCCTTAAAATAAGATAATTAGATATGCACTTGGAATAAGAGACTATAGTTGTTATTTTTTTATTTTAAATGTAAATTGTCTTGTTCCATTGGCAAAGTGTCTCATTTATCTGCTCAATTCAAAAAGAAATGCACTTAACTTAAAGTCGTAGGGAAGCGGCCGCTCCAACCGTTGCATTTCTGAATTTTCCTGAGCGGTGCCCGACTTTACACGAGTGAATAAAGTGAATGTGATTGGTCGATTATCAAGGGGGCGGGATTGTTGTGGTGAAAGGTTATCATGTAAGTTTGGTTGTGGCCGGTTTGTAGGAAGCATCTTGCTAACCAGTTAGCAACTTAGTGCTAGCAGGTTCCCAATGGGAAATTCCATTGGGACCAAGTAGCACTAAATTGGTGANCTTTGGCTGGTCCTTAGCTGGTCCTTGGCTGGTCCTTGGCTGGTCTTTGGCTGGTCCTTAGCTGGTCCTTGGCTGGTCCTTGGCAGGTCCTTGGTTGGTCCTTGGCTGGTCTTTGGCTGGTCCTTAGCTGGTCCTTGGCTGGTCCTTGGCTGGTCCTTGGCTGGTCCTTGGTTGGTCCTTGGCTGGTCTTTGGCTGGTCCTTAGCTGGTCCTTGGCTGGTCCTTGGCAGGTCCTTGGCTGGTCCTTGGTTGCCATTCGGTTGGCTTTTGACTGGGAAAGGCCATTCTGAATGGCTACTACTGTAACAAACCGTAACAGAAAAGAAAAAGCTCTGAACTTTAACTGAAAGATGCATTTTATATCCGCCTCTTTACTTTGTTTCTAGAAACATTTTAAATGTTTTTTTGTTTTTTTTTTCATTTTTAAACTCCTTTTTCTTATCTGCTGTTTATTATTTTATAGTTCAGAGGAACAACCACTGGCCTTTATTTTTAGCACCTCTTTAAGGTCACATGAAAGTGAGTGAGTCATGTTTTGTTTGTTTAGTTTTTTTTTGACGTGAACATCACCTGGAATCTCAGTTCTCTGACAGAACATGTTCTTGCTTGCCTGATATCCCCTCGTTTTGGTTACACCCATTCCCATCACTGCTGTGTTTTCCTTCAACGCCTTGGAGTTCAGTGGAAGTAAACAGCTCTGCACAATTAGAGACAGACTGGACAGCAGTGAAACATTAGTCACATGTTGGAAATGTTTCTGCTTTCTTCTTGGACGATTCCAAGATTGTTTCCTTTAAAAATGCTGCCGCCCAGCCATGCCATGAGATAAAGATGTTTTTGTTTTTTTCTGTCTTCCAAGCTTAAGTTTTTATGTAATGTTGAAGTTTAATTATCCAAAGTGAGAACGCACCAGGAAAGAAGTAAAGAAGCAGCACAGACAAAAACAATAATAAATAAAATGTCTGTATTTACTGCCATAGATCTGAATAGTTGGAGTCTGATTCGTCTTTACATAAGGAGCTCTGATCTGGCCTCTGTAGGAAAGACTGAAGTGGAGATTTCTAAATAAAAAAACCATCAACAAGCTGGACAATGTTTACCATCCATCTTCTCTATTGTCCTTGGGGGCTCGTCCCTTCCTCCAGCATCCTTTGGGCTAAAGACGGGGGACACCTCGGCGAGGTCACCAGTCCATCAACATAGGGAAGAAACGTACAACCATGCATCACTAAGGACAACGTAAAGTCACCAATCCACCTAATAGTTTTTGGACTGTGGGATGAAGCTGTAGTTCCCTGAGAAAACCAATTTATACCAGGACAGACATGCAAGAAATACCCTCGGCCAGAATTCACACCAAGAACCATTAAATGAGGGGCCTCCATATGGCCCTGGTGTAAGAGGACGTTCTTGGTATATTTCCATTAAAGCTCCAGCTCTCTCTTCACCACAACAGACCGGTACAGCGCACGCTTCACAGCAGATGCCGCACCAATCTGCCTATCAACCTCCCGCTCCATCTTCCCCTCATTCGTGAACAAGACCCCAAGATACTTAAACTCCTCCACTAGGGGCAGTACATCCTCTCCAACCCAGAGAAGACCCTCTACCCTTTTGCGGCTCCAGACCACGGTCTCGGATTTGAAGGCACTGATTCTCATCCTGGCCTCTTTACACTAGGATGCGAATCGCTCCACTGAGAGCTGTAGATCACGACCTGATGAAGCCAACAGAACCACATCATCTGCGACTAACAGAGATGCAATCCTAAGGTAGAGGCCCGCTCCTGCAGGGTTCGGTCCCGGTCCCGCAAATAATTATGTTTTTCAGTCCCGCTCCCGCCCGCACCTGTAATAGTTTGTCTCGCTCCCGCCTGCAATTCCCGCATGATCCCGAAGTTCGTCTACTGCTCAAGGAAATTCGTGTCATTAGTTTGAGGAATTAAACACGCTGTGCTAAGCTAGGGACATTACTGGCCGATTCCTCACCACATAATGCATGACTTGGTTAGGTGGCACATTGTGATGTATATGATAGACATAGACTGATAATTTATGACTTTATTTTACATTTTATTTTACGTTTTAAAACACGTTTTTAGTTCGCGGGACTGCCACTTATCACCGCTCCCAACCACACTGTGCGCTCTCCCTCCCGCCCGCACCCGCAATGAGCTTTCAATATTTGTTCCGCGCCGCACTGCTTTGCGTTGGGTCCCGCGAGTCCCGTGGGACTCACGCGGGAGTGCAGGGCTCTATCCTAAGGTTACCAAAACAGATCCCCTCAACACCTTGGCTGCTTCTAGAAATTCTCTCCATAAAAGTTATGAACAGAATCGGTGACAAAGGGCAACCTTGGCGGAGACCAACCCTCAGCGGAAACGAGTCCGACTTACTGCTGGCAATGCGGACCAGGCTCTGACACCAGTCGTAAAGAGACCTAACAGCCTTTATTAAAGGGCCCGCATACTCCCGGGGTACCCCCCCACAGGACCCCCCGAGTAAACAGGGTTGAATGCCTTCTCCTGATCCACAAAGCATATGTAGACCTGTTGGGCAAACTCCCATGCACCCTCCAGAATCCTGCTGA
>NW_015151909.1:110089-111513 GCF_000732505.1 Cyprinodon variegatus
CTAGTGTTTTATAGGTTCAAATAGACACAAAATCTCATTTTTATTCATTCCACTGGTAGTCTGTTTTGCTCAAATAGCAATAGAGGCCTGTCTCTAATACTGGCCTGTATCCAATAAAGGCCTGGACCGCAATGCACTTGAGTGAAATAAAGGCCCGGGCCTATATTAGAGAATTTACGGTATATCTGTCTTTCATCAAATGCAATTGCCCTACTATAGGCTAAAAACAATTTGAGCATAGTGGTGCACAGTGTAGGTTTCCTGTCAATGTAGACCTGTACCCAGAACTTGAGTTCAGTCTAAAATGAACATCCCCCACACAGTCTCCTGTGACATTTTATTACTGAATGTATAAAATTTCTACTTTGTATTAACAGTGGTAATAGTATTGCCCTTTGAACATTTGGCGGGCTGTTGGCTTAAGCTGGGCGTACACTGTTCAATCTTTGGAGAATTTTTGCCCGATTCTCCAACTGTGTGAGAATGTTTTGATCGGGCCAACTTTCAGCCTGATCATGCTCCCTGCATCATGTAGGGGGTAACGAGAGGCAGTCATCCTCTCACAACCACCTCTTGATCAGGAACCGTAAGGTCAGGAGAAAATCAAACAGGTTCAAAATTCAGTCGGCCTTCGTAAGATCACATCAGGGCCTCAGGCCGCACAGTGTGAGAACATGCATCGTGCACTGCAAAAATGATCCAGAATTAAGTAAACATTTTCTTAAATAGAAGTTTTCTAAATTTTGGGACAATATGGTCTGATAAAGAGAACATTTATATACATGTTTAAACCAGAATGATTTGACATTTAAATAGGATTTCCCTACAACTTTAAGAAAAAATGACTTACTAAGATTTCATGTTTTTGTATTGTTAGAGCTGTAGCTGCGTGCAACAATTAAAAATATGACACAGAGTATTGCTGGCTTTAATAGAATATATTAATTAGGCTGTTTGCCTCCGAAAAAAAAAAATAATCTACTATCCCCCTTCTTTTGTTTTTTTACATCTAGACTACTGCCTGCATCAATCTGCTGAGGCCTCTATAGCTTCCTTCACCTGTTCACAGACAGAATCCAGTATAAAGGTAAAGTCCTTTCATTTTCCAGAGGGCCGAGCATTCTTCAGCAGGACGGAGGAAAACCAAACTCCAAACACTGGAAAGACGTATTAGGAGAGGCTTTCCTTTCATCTCCTCTCTCCTAAAGCCATCCTAATGTTTATTTTTCCTCATTCCCTCCATTTGTTCCTTCTTTCATGTCTTCCTGCCATTCAGCAGACGTCTGCAGCTCTCCCATCTGTTTTTAGAGCAACATGATCACCCAGAGTCCTCCGTAAACCAGCCCACCTCATGATGTCAGTTTAAAAAAAACAACAACAACAGAGTTTTTAAATGTTTCTCTGCATAATAAACCTCACTGCCG
>NW_015151909.1:115129-119094 GCF_000732505.1 Cyprinodon variegatus
ACATAGATAAAAACAGACAAGCTCTTCGTGAAGAACAGCTTTTTAATTTGGTGTAAAGCCACTGAAAAAGGTTTATTGTGATTGTATATGACAATAAAGTAGTGAATCTCAATCTATTTATTTATTAGTATTCATTGTATTTAAATAGGCTTATAGAATCAAAGGTCTTTTGTCCAAAAGAAGAAAAGTTCACAGCTCCTCGTGTTCAAAATGGCTTCCAGCGACCGTGTGACCAAGAACAGCTTTTCACTAATAATCTGAGGAGACTAGTTAACAAAGCATGACCCACTTCTCAGGGTTTTTATTTTAAACATTTAAATGTATATTTATTTTTGCCCAAATGTATACATATATGATAAAATACACTGTTAGGGATCAGTTTTAACTGAAACAGGAGCCAACAGATCATAGCTTCACGCTGTGAGGTGTGTTAAATGGAGCCTAGGTGGAAGTTAGACTGAAGCAACTGATTGCTCTCCTTCATCCACCTGCGACGCAGCCAATCAGCTTTGAGCCACGCCTCCACAAAAGCCAATCGGCATCCAGTAAAAGGCCTCCAGTACGCTCCAGTACGGTGGTGGCGTTATGTAATTTCATTCAGATGACCCCGTTTCCTCCCCCCTCCAGCCCCTCCTCCACCATCGTAACGTCATTCCTCCTGGACTCTTACTGCGTTCCCTGTCTCATCTAAACCGGTCCGACAGAAGACCGCCATGCTGAGCCTGGTTCTGCCAGAGGTTTTTCCTCTCCACTGTCGCTTCATGCTTGCTCATCATTGACAGGTTCTCTCCACCTGTGTTATCCAGCTGGACTTCCATCTTCCAGGTCCCTGAGTGAAGCTCTAGTATCAGCTCACGCAGTCCTCTGGATCTCCCCATAAAGCTCAGCAGACCGTCTCTCCAACCAGCAGTCTACAGACTGACCAACTCCATCTATCTCCACTCCACCTCCACTTTCAGGACTGGGGGGGGAACATCCCTATTATCTACTCCTGTTCATGCATATCTATCAAAATTAAGCTCTATGTTTCCTGCCGAGGTCTCATTACCAAAGACAAAGTAATTTTATCAATACATTTCTCCTAAATGTTCAGACTGAAATGGCACAGAGGGAATGCATGCGCTATCTTAGCTGTGTACATACTGTAATACAAAGGGTTGGTTGCATATTTGCAACAATGTGCATCGAGGGGTTAATCCTCTTTGTGTTCGTCTGTCACAAAAAAATCTCAATAAAACAAAATTTGGTGTAAAACTGTGCAGCTTGAATTAACAGAGCAGCAGATGGAGGCAGGAAATAAAAAAAAATGCCAACAAACAGATGAAGGTTAGAAGACTGTGGAGGTGAAGCGGCATGGCAGGAAGCCAGTACACGCCTGAGAGGATGAGGGAAAGCTGACAGGTACGAGATCGGTTGGACATGAGCAAAACAAAGGCTGAACATCTGTGAACGGATTTAGATAATTAGTGGTAAGAAATGAATGTGTCTGAACTGATGGCAGAAAAAGACACAACAAAGACATTAAAGACGTAGAGCAGAACCGCTGCAGAGAAGAAACACACATTAAAGTAACCGAACAGAGATTAATTACAGAAAAGAGAACAAAGAATAAACCAGAAAGTATGAAAAACAAAATGAGCTAATATGGCAAAACCCCGACGGCAAAACTAAACAGGAAACTTCAAACTTAGGAAGAAAAAAAACTCCAAACAGAAAAGAAACAAACAACAAATATTTGAAGGAACAGAAAAAGGAGAAAACTAAAATATTGTNTCGCAGTCTAACTACAAATGGAAAGAAATTGCCGTTCTCCTTGGATCGGTTCTGGGTACCAGGAAGTTCCAGCAATGGTTTTAGAAAGTGTTTTCCAAAATGTCTCGCCCAATTTGATCCCAATCAGCTCTAAATCTGGCCACACAGGTGGTTTCTGCATACGATCTGCTGCTAATGGAGATATAAGGACTTCCTGTTGTCAGAGTCTGACAGGCAGCTGGAGCCGTTAAAGTCCAAACGGTTCCCAAAGCCCGCCGCTGACAGGAAGGTCGTTAATGTTAACGAGCTGTGATGGCTAGCTGTGTTGGCCAAGGTCAAGGTTAGAGCTGCGGACATCAATGCCGTCTGAGGTCCACCTCCTCGCTGCTCTGCTTCAAGCTTTTAAATATCACCTGAAACAAGCAGAGAGAAAAACCTGCTGGATGAACTTAACGACCAGATAACGACACGGTACGCACACATCTGTTTTCACTAAATAAATCTATTCTCTGCATGAAGTCGAAATATGTGTTTATGATGTCGGCTCAGATGAAAAGGTCAAACACAGGATGTTGGAATGAAAATGTTTGAAGAGACAATAAAACATTAGCCTCTGCTATTAGCATTTGACCTGCATGTAGGTGAGAATGATGCAACCATACACCTGCAGCATGGAGCTTATCCCTCACGCAGAAGACCTGTCAGCCATGATGACATCATTAAATCTCTATGTGGAAAAATGACATCTGTTGCTGTTGCTGATAAAGTTTTCTGGCAGATCTGTTTTCTGTGTTCAGCTTCCATCTTAGCCTTCATGGCCTGTAAACGCCGCCGCATGGCAGGTAGACGCTTCTAGAAGAACAGTGAGTGATCAGGCTGATCTTTCTGGGCCTTCAGCCTCGTTGGCCGACTGTTTCAGTCCACTTCTGTTTTCCAACCATCAGTCAAGCGGCTGTATTTAGGCTGATATTAAAGCGCCTATTTGAATCTTAATTTAATTATTTTGAGGCCTAATCAACACAAGTTCACGGAAGTTACATTGTCATGGCAACGTCAAGCAAGCTAGCGATCCCCGAGTAAAGAGGCATCCGACCGGCAGACTCCGCCCCATCAGACCCCGCCCCATCAGACTCCACCCCATCAGACGAGGCCTTCCAGCCAATATCCAGTTTTAAATTTCCTGTGATTCTCATGTTCTGTCAATCAGAAAAAAAGTCATACTTAGAGAAAAACAGACGAGCTCTTCGTGAAGAACAGCTTTTTAATTTGGTGTAAAGCCACTGAAAAAGGTTTATTGTGATTGTATATGACAATAAAGTAGTGAATCTCAATCTATTTATTTATTAGTATTCATTGTATTTAAATAGGCTTATAGGCTCAAAGGTCTTTTGTCCAAAAAAAGAAAAGTTCACAGCTCCTCGTGTTCAAAATGGCTTCCAGCGGCCCCGTGACCAAGAACAGCTTTTCACTAATAATCTGAGGAGACTAGTTAACAAAGCATGACCCACTTCTCAGGGTTTTTATTTTAAACATTTAAATGTATATTTATTTTTGCCCAAATGTATACATATATGATAAAATACACTGTTAGGGATCAGTTTTAACTGAAACAGGAGCCAACAGATCATAGCTTCACGCTGTGAGGTGTGTTAAATGGAGCCTAGGTGGAAGTTAGACTGAAGCAACTGATTGCTCTCCTTCATCCACCTGCGACGCAGCCAATCAGCTTTGAGCCACGCCTCCACAAAAGCCAATCGGCATCCAGTAAAAGGCCTCCAGTACGCTCCAGTACGGTGGTGGCGTTATGTAATTTCATTCAGATGACCCCGTTTCCTCCCCCCTCCAGCCCCTCCTCCACCATCGTAACGTCATTCCTCCTGGACTCTTACTGCGTTCCCTGTCTCATCTAAACCGGTCCGACAGAAGACCGCCATGCTGAGCCTGGTTCTGCCAGAGGTTTTTCCTCTCCACTGTCGCTTCATGCTTGCTCATCATTGACAGGTTCTCTCCACCTGTGTTATCCAGCTGGACTTCCATCTTCCAGGTCCCTGAGTGAAGCTCTAGTATCAGCTCACGCAGTCCTCTGGATCTCCCCATAAAGCTCAGCAGACCGTCTCTCCAACCAGCAGTCTACAGACTGACCAACTCCATCTATCTCCACTCCACCTCCAGTTTCAGGCCTGGGGGGAACTGGGCTGTTCGTTACTCCTGTT
>NW_015151909.1:120939-124179 GCF_000732505.1 Cyprinodon variegatus
ATATTATAAAACCCATCATAAAATTTAAAAACTGTTTCTTTTTAAACTTTTCCCGTAGAGCATCAGATCAGCTCACATTCTGACCATAAACATCTCAGAAGGAGAAAACTTTCTGCTCTGTCCAATGCAGCTTCTCTGTGGATGTGCTTTGCTGCAGGAAGGATTCCCAGCACGGATAATTCTCCATCGTTCTCCTGAAGCTGAAACTACCTGTGCCGTGTCACAGAAGCTGTGTGAACCGGGGGCCTATAGAAAGCCCCGGGCCCCGGGCCAACCCCAGCGAGCCTCTCTCAGTGAAACCAGAGAAATGGCAATGCTCCTGGGAGCACAGATCCAGGCTGAAAGGCAGCCATTCATCAGCTAAACACTAATCCCTGGGGGGGGCTGCAAACAGAAACATGGAGGTGTCGATGCTGTTTGCAAACTCTGCTTTCCCTCGTTCCTTATCTTTCTCTTTATCAGCTAAAGCTGTTGATCATGCTGGTTTTTGTTGTTCTGGATGTTGTTTTAAAGTGTTGATAGACTTTAGGTTTTGGGTCCAGTTTGTTTTCATTAGTCGTTTTGTTTTCCAGGTCCTCTCCTGGTCCTCACCAGTCACCAGTCCAGTGGTTCTAGTCGGAGGTCCTTGTCCCGCTCCCTCAGCCTAACCTGCTCTGGATCCTCCTGCTCTGGATCCTCTGGATCCTCTGGATCCTCCAGCCTGCTCGTTCTCCTTTCTTCAGCTTCTCAGCTTCTTTTTCCAGACATTCCTGACATTTTTAAAAGTCCAATAAACATTCATCTGTGAAACAGCAGGTTGCTCCTTTTCTCTGCCTTCAGGGGGGGGTTAATAGGAGAAAACTAACTGGGGTCCCTTCAGTTGAACAGACACTGATGTCAGGGTGTGAAAACTTACATTTTATAGGAAAATAAGATAATTTAACTGTTTCTTCTTCCCTAAATAAATGTATTTAAAACCACAGACAGGATCTTTCTGCCATTTTTTCTTTAGAACTGTGACAGCCGGCTGTTAGCTGTGTGCTAACAGCCGGCTGTTAGCACACAGCTAGCTGTTAGCTGTGTGCTAACAGCCGGCTGTCACACCCTAAAGCTGTGCTAACTGTTATAGTTTTCATTTTCCTCTGAGTTGCCCGTTTCCTTTGGATCAATGACCTCCATCTTTCCTCTCGATGGTCGTCGCTGCCTGATTAACGGGTCGCAACATTTGTTCTAATAGGAGCGGAAATTTCTTTAACATTTGTTTAGATATTCTTTGTTTTGGTCAGTTTTGTTAATTTGTTTAATTTAGAAAGTGCTTAATGTCTGGCCAGTATTTATCTGTTTAATTAAGTTTATCTGTCTGTTAGTCATTTATCCCCCTTTGTGTGTCTGATCAGCCAATATTTCATTTTCCCTCATGTTTTGCTTGTTTGGTCACTTTGTGCTCCAGTTCTTTATGTTAGAAGCCTGTTTTGTTGATCTCTGTTTTTAGGTCCAGTTTATATTTCTTTTTAAACATTTTTTTTAATGATCAGTGGTTTTCTGGCTGGTTTCTGCAAATCCCTCCAAGAACCAAAAGGAAAATAGTCTCCTGTGGCGTTTTTACCTCGATGATCCAATGAGTGGCTCACAGACGTTATTCTGGAGGAACTTTTACAGAGTTGATATTTTCAAAAACTCATTTATATCCTTTATGAAGGTTAAAAGTCTGCAGAGGTAACAGGTTTATCTGCTCCTCTCATGGACTGTCTCTGATTCAGTCTAACATGTCTACCTGTGATAAAGCTTATAGTTAGACTTTAGTTAGTTTTACTTACATTTTAAAAATAAACTCATTAGTTTTGTTTCTTTTAAGCTCATTTTCATTACAGCCTGTTGGTATAAAAAAAAAAAAACATTACTTTAACCTAGATAATTAATTTCTTTGTGGTTGGACTCGGTGCTGCCCCAACTTGTTGCTCACCACAAACCAAAATAAAGAGTTTTTTAAGATGATGCAAAGTTAAATGTGACGCTGTTACCATTAGTTATAAAGCTAAGAAAATAAAGTCTAAGGAAATTATCATCCAGAATTGTAGAAAAATGTTCCTTTAATAGATTAGAGCAGTAAAGCTTCTGGCATTAACAGTTTATCCTGCATTATTTTTAATTTTATACTTTAAGTAGTTTTAAAAATTCTACTTTTACATTTTTACT
Organism: Cyprinodon variegatus; assembly: GCF_000732505.1. Taxonomy (NCBI): domain Eukaryota; kingdom Metazoa; phylum Chordata; class Actinopteri; order Cyprinodontiformes; family Cyprinodontidae; genus Cyprinodon; species Cyprinodon variegatus. Next base: position 123,115 of record NW_015151909.1, read on the forward strand.
GGAGTAAAAAGCTGAAGTTGATTCTCTAACTTCTATAAAAGTGTTTTTTAAAAGCAGGATTTATAATGTAGTAATAAACATGAATACTTTGGACGCTTCTGTAGCCTAGCGTAAATTAAAGGTGTGATGTCACGCTTTGAATAAATGGAAAATTATCCATTTGCATTTTCTTCTTTTAGGCATTTTCTTATCCTGCTCAAAATGTGCCTTTCGTCTGGATGGAAACATGGTGATTGTGAGTTTTTCAGCCCCGGTCACGGAAACGAATGTTTAAACCAACCCCCCCACCCCCCGGTAACTGTTAGATGCATCTCTGCTTCAACACCGCAGACACCAACCTGAGCTCTGCAGAGCCTGACTGCCGCCAAAGAGGTGCTATAAACATTAAAGCAGGTGTGGAGGATAAAGGGAAACATTTTTTACCGTGTTTGACTCTTGGCTGTGAGGACAGAAGCAGACAGGCACCAGGCGGGGGGGTTATTTCAGTCAGACATGAGAAGAATATTTAATATCGCACAGATGACCCCAAACAACCGGAATACTGTGGAAATCCAGATTATGGTAACAGCCGGATTAAAGCTGTTTTTAGGGACAGGCAAGGAGCATCTAAAGGTAAAAGAGTTCAAAACAAATCTTTTTCATACGGTCAGTGGCAACATGCATCTGTTTCTACTGGCTTTAAATTCTCAACTATTAGTGTTTTAACAGCAGCCATGAGAGAAATGGAAAATAAACCAGACTTTGTTTCAGTTTCTGAGTAGAAGCAGACATAGAAGTGGAACCTAGAAGCACCAATCTATAAATACTTTCTATGTTAGAAAGGCTAACACTAAGCTAGCTCCAGAGGAGGCTCTGTCTGGGAAAGAAACGGTTAATCAGACGAGCTGTGATCCAGTACGCATACAGTTAATCCCAGTAAAAGCTAAACCCACAGTTATATGAGAGAAACAGGACTACACTAAAAAAAACCCGCCAAATTCCAACATGGAACAGACCAGATGAAGCTACTATGTTGGAGAAGGTTAGAGATGAACTAACAGATTCTGCAGAGTGGGAGAATAGAGA
>NW_015151909.1:128393-130670 GCF_000732505.1 Cyprinodon variegatus
ATAATTTAATCCTTTAGTTTGTTTTTTTAGATAAAAACTGGAGACTAAGTTCCAGAAGCAGTTTTCTGAGCAGTGATTGGTTGGAAGTGATTTCCCTTCAGGTGAGGTTTAGTCTGATCTGCCGTTCAGGAAACTCTTCTTCTCTTTCCTCTTGCATCTGATTCCATCAGCAGATCTCATTCAACCAACAACCACAACATCTAAGCTGTGGTTTTGTGGATTTTGACATCTGCTGGAACTTCCTGCTATGAGGCAAGTTCCTTATTTCAGCACTTTATGGCTGATTCCTTTAGATTTTATCAAGAAACAAATGCGAATTTCCCAGAAATGATTCCCAACGTTTTGTTCTTCCTCAGAAACCCCCTGAAAGCCTTTCTTGGTGTATTTGTTCTTCCTGCCAGCTTCAGGAATAGTAACACAGTCATGCACACAGAGAGGCTTTGCAGTGTGCAGAGCGGTGGCTCCTCCCGGGGGGGGAACAGTGATTTAGTGTTCCTCTCAGCAGAGGTATAAATGCTGCTCCGCTTCCTAATGAGCCTCTGACACGCTGCATGTTTCCAACATGTTTTCCTTTGACTCAGTGGCGACGGCTGCCTGATTGACGCCCCCATTAGCAGCTTTCCTGCTGACAGCGGCGTGCCTTCACTCATACACGCTCTGGATTTACAAGCAATCAACCATGACACAATAATAAAGGAGGATAAGCAGCACCTGCTGTGCAACATGCTGTAAAACAGGAGATTGCTGCTGATCTTTAAATCAAACAGAGCTTGAAGTGAGAAGTTTTTTCATTTCTTTGACTCAAGTCAAAACAATAACTTTGCCAAAAGTCCAGATAATAACAGAGAGAGTCCTGGCATCACATGATGAAAGCAAGAGAGGAAATTCAGCATTTCTATATCAAGATTTTAGATCATCAAAGACTTTAAACATAAGGGTCAAAGGGATTCCTCTCACCTTAAGGCAACGCTCCAATAAAGTCTGAATTGATGTATCCATGCGAGATCTGCTGCTTTTCATCCAGGAAACCAGCCTGCAGCAGCTAAGGACCCATCCTGCACCACGGCAGGTGGAGACACTCTGACAGCCGACTGCAGGTGCAGACAGACCAATGAGAATCATCAGCAGCCGGGTCTAAGGACCACAGATCCCAGTTTGCCCCAGTTTCCAACGTCTGCCACAGACCAAATCCCTTCTGATAGCCTGTCTGGATGCGCTGAGCAGACGCGCCATGCCACCTCTCAGAAGGTGGGTCACTCTTAAACCATCTGACCTCTAACAGACTGAATGTAGAAGAACTCGGTTTTATTTACACTTTGAATCATTTCTGCTTCAAGTCAATGAAAGTTTCAGCAAAAAAAACAAAAACAAAATGTCAGTCCTTTTTTGTCAGATTTGCCAGGTTCCACTGGAGATGATTTTTAATGGAAGTTACAGACATCCTGATGAGCATGAAGGGCCGATGATGATTCCGCTGCAGCGCGGCTAATCCAGCCTCCTGCTCTGGCTTTTATTGGACATCAGGAGTCACACTGGCCTGTTGGTCTTCTTTAAACTCACAACTTTATCTGCTTCATTCACTTTAAACTATGTTCACATCTTAGACAGATCCAGCCTGATCATCCAGGAGAATCCTGCAAAGTCTATCTATCATCTATTATCTATCTGTCATGTTTGGTTTAAGGTGTCTTACCCACATGCAGAACACTCAGAGGCAGGAGAAACGTTCAAAGATTTATTGAAAGGTTTGAAAACAATAAATGAACAGGTCCAGAGGGAAACTTGTCTGGTCATGAGTGGGTTCTGAAAAGCACACAGAATAATCAGATCCAGGAAGAGAATGGACTGGTCACGAGTGGGTTCACTGCAGAGGGGGGACAGAGGAGTTAGTGGAGGTCCAGGTTATTTTGCAGGATGAGCGTATGCAGGGCAGTACCTGTTATGGAGTTTGAGCAGAGCAGCTGAGGGGGGGAACCTTGAGAGTCCAGAGGCTGTCGGTAGGCTGAGGGCAAGGCGGAGGCAGAGCTTAATTAGAGTGCTGGCAGATCACAGATTTGAGTTTCTTTCCAGTGTCTTCAGAGAGCGGGCAGGCAGATCACCGGCAGAGAAACTCTTCAGGGTTTCAGGTTTCAGGCAGGTTCAATCTAGGAAGCAGAGAGGAGAAAACAGATCAGGTTCAGGCTTTCAGGGAGTCAGAGGTTCAGACAGGCTGGTTGGCTCAGGCTTGCTAACCGTAACTGGCAAACACTCTGGCACTGGAGAGACGTCCTCTGCCTC
>NW_015151909.1:133575-136731 GCF_000732505.1 Cyprinodon variegatus
AAAAAGTAATTAAATAGTTTTTCTGTACATGACTAAAGGGATACACACCCTTCTCTGAGGATCTCTGATTATGCTCCTTTGTGCACTCAGGATGCAGTGGAGGGAACTGGAGCGTCCCAGTACAGAGCTGGTCCTCATGCCTCTCAGCTGCAGGTGAGCTGCAATGGAAGATGACTGAGACCAACGATAGTCAAAGAAGATATTCAGCAACACCCCCTTGTGTCCAAAGGAGCTCGGTCAAGGAGGGATTCTGCTGGTACAGGTAGATGGACGGACGGTGGGTCGGAGGATTGGAGGATCGGTTGTTCCGTCGATCGGTCGTTGGTCTTGTTTGGTCGTTTGGTTGCTGGGTGGTATTGTCTGGCGGGTCTGATGGTCGGGCGGTCGGTGAGTTGGTTGTTGGGTCGGATGGTCAATGGATCAGGTGGTTGGCTGGCTGGCTGGCTGGCTGTCTGGCTGTCTGGCCGGCTGGCTGGCCGGCTGGCTGGCTGGCTGGCTGGCTGGCTGGTCGGACGGTCGGTCAGTTGGAGAACAGACTCACCCCTACTGTCTAGGCTCCAGTAACTGGGTCTGCTTTAAGGTTTTGGTTTTTAAGGTTTCACACTTTTTTCTTGGAGAAAATATTTAATCTCCGTGCTTTTATAAGATAATATAGATTATTTTATATATATTTTATATTATATAGATTAACGATGTAATTATATCCATCAACAGATTAGATGCATTGATTTAAGACCCCTCTCCAGGTCAGCGTCTACAACCAGAGGAACTTCTCTTAGCTCCTGGTGCAGAGACTGAGACCAAGAGAAGTTAGAGGAGAGAAACGTGAAGCTGCAGTTAAGGACCACAGGTGGAGGCCTAGATGTAGCATTTAAGGTAAAACAAAGTAGAAGCTTTATGGGACACGTCTCTTGGTGACACCAACCAGTGAATCTTATGAAGAAAGTTGTTTAACTATTTCAAGAGACAAAGCAGACTAATAGTCAGCGAGCCTTTAAAGATAAGAGCAAACGTGGAGCTTTAGCTGACATCAGGCCACCTTCCCACTGGCATGCATGACTCTCAGGTGAGCGATTTAAAATGGCTGCTGCCAAGAAAACACCTTAAGATCCTCAAAGGAGGCCAGTCAGCCTCCCAGACGTTTAATGGACACCCAGAGACGAGGTAATGAGGTTAAGACTGTGAAGAGGGTCAGTGGGTAACGACCAAAGGTCATAGACACTAACTCAGTCTGCAGGTGTCTGTGACCTAGATGTTTTCTGAAAGTGTGAGATCTATTTGGCGTTAACTAAGAAAGTGAAGCCTGGTGCTACAGGTGAGATCCTCGGTCTGCAAAGCGACTTCCTGACTGTAGAAGATCGTTTGTTCCATTAAAGTGGACCTAAACCTGATTTTAAAGGGTAATGACACTCCTACGCACATTCTCAAGAAGTGCCAACAGACATTTCCGAGAGTCGGGCTGAGTGGAAGTAAATGTGGACGACTTTCAAAAATTAAGAAAGAAACTTGACAGACAGAAAGATGGAAGCTTCTTGCTGTAAGGAAGCAGTGCTAACGTCCGCACCACTTAGCAGCCCTAAATGTGAGATCAATAAAGTTCGATTACCTTTGGGGCGGTGGCAGCCTAGTGGTTAGGGCATAGAGCTTGGAATCTTGAGGTTGTGTGTTTGAAACCCACTCCCGCTGCCGCTCTGGGTCCCTGAGCAAGACCCTTAACCCTACAGTGCTCCCCGGCGCCACATGATGGCAGCCCACGGAATGACAATAAAACGCTGGGACCAAAGTGGGTTTGTGTCTGAGTGAGATGTCGTTATGACACGCTAATTTGTTATCAGAGTTGACGATAGGTCGAGATGCTCAATCACTTTGCTTTAAGCTGAACCCCCTAATCTCCTCCCTAGCCAGCCTGCTGGGTCCCTTCGTCTTCATGATGCTGGTTGTTTTCTAAAGAAGCTCTGAGGACCTGATTGAAGGGGACTTCTGGAACACTCCATCAAGGACTTTAACCATCAGCGTCTCTATTCCTGCCTGCTGGATAAAATGATGATAACATCTCCTTTAACGTAGCCACAGCTCTAAAAACCACAACTAAGGCTGGAAGCAGAAGGGAACTTCCCCACCTCTAAGGTTTTCTCCTTCTAATGAGTTAAAGTCCTCAGATGTGGCCCAGCGCTCATTTTATCCCAGATTACTCATTTTCCAACATTATTCTGATTAGTCACCACCACCAACCAGAGGGGACCAATCAACTCATTGGAAACCTCAAACCAGCGACTCATGGAGAAGCGGTTGGCATCACATTAAATGAACATGAGTCTGTCTCAGTGCTTAATGTTGCCTTTCAGGTGTTTCAGCTGAAGGGACTCCCACCAGCCCGGGTCCAAAGTTATGGGTCTCACCATTTCTGACAAACAGGAGGATTTCTGTTAAATCCACAACTTCTAAATACTACACATTACAAACATTTTCTATATTTACAAAACCTAAAACTAAGTGCAGAAGTTGTGAATGTGAAGCTAAGTTCAGGTCTTGATTGGCAGCTTGAAGATCCAGAAGATAATTCTATATTTTATATGAGTCGTGAATATGGAGACACTAGCATGAAATCCGGCACCGACACAAAGCATCCAACTTTACAGAAAGGGCTTCGGAAACCTTAAAAAAAGGAAAAATGGGGAACTTTTTTCCAAGGTGTTTGGTAGGACCTGATCAAAGGGAACCACTGAGTTCTTTAAACAAGGATCTGCTTCAGTTGAACCATCAATAGAAGTTGATGAAGGACGATTGTAAACCAAGATGTCAGAACAGAGGGAGATATGCAGAAAAAGAGAGCAGAGAAAGTGTGGACTGCTGGGAGAAAGGTGAAGTGCTCAAAGATTAGGAAAGTAGACACAGAAAACAGGTCTTTATAGGAAGAATGAACTGAGGCATTCAAACCCAGGCTTAAAATCCTTGCATGGCCGCATAAAGCCATAAAAACGCCATGATTGTTCCTTATGTTCCTAACAGAGCACTTCGCTCTCAATCTGCAGGTTTACTAGTGGTTCCTAGAACTTCTAAAAGTAGAATGGGAGGCAGATCTTTTAATTATCAGCTCCTCTCCTGTGGAATATACTACCAGTTTTAGTCCGTGAGGCAGACACCCTGTCTACTTTT
>NW_015151909.1:137726-141017 GCF_000732505.1 Cyprinodon variegatus
TGTCTCTGGACCTTTACTGGTTGATGATTTTCTTTATTCGGACCCTGCTGATTTTTAATAGGTGACCCCTGGTTTAGGTCATCAAGGTTGTGATGGTTCCAGCATAGAATCAGGCTGAGGTCTGGACTTTGACTAGACCGTTGGGACCCTTTCTGTCAGCGGTCCTGTTCTCCATCAGGGACAATCAGACATTGTCCCTGAATGTTTTGTCCTTCATCCAGTCTTGTTGTCTGCTTAGTTCTTGAGGAGAGGCTGCCTCCTTTGACCTTTCAAAGCATCCAGGTTGGTTCAGGGTCGTGACCTTTAACCCAGTGGCGCCTCCAGAAATGTTTTATTCGTTGGACAGGCCACTGAACCTGAAAGCCGTCGTTTCAGGTTTAGAATCTATCGTTGTGGAAAACCTGCCTGTAGAAATATAAAGACTTCAGTAACGCCTCAACTCTATCGTCAACTCTGCAGAATGGGAGGAAATGCTAACCTGATGCCGCTACAATTTAAACTGTCCACCCATTGGCCACCACCTGGTGGCGCCACTGCTTTAACCTCCTCTACGGTGGAGTCTGAGAAGGAGCTCTTGGGTTCTTGGTCATTTCCATCAGCGTCCTGCTCAGACTGAATCTGCAGGATGATCTTCCAGGTGTTTCGCCTGTTTTACCGCCTGATCCAACCCTGATCACCCAGCGGCTGCTTCTCTAAGGTCATTGCTGATGTCTTCCCATCTTTTCAGTGTGTTGATATTCGTCCAAACTGCTGCTCCTGTAGATGTTCTGATCCTGACCCTTCAGTAGCCGCCTCCTGGTTCAGTGTCAGGCTTCATTTTCATCTGATGTGTTACTAAACGAAACTGGGATTCTTTCTTTAAGATAACATCAAGATTTCTAAACAGATCAACATTTCTGACAAACAAGACGTTCAGAGAACTCTGGGAGCGCAGATGTTTGCAGCTCTTTCTGCGTTTTGTGTTTGCAGGCAGAAATGTAACCTAAGATCAGCAGAAAGATAAGCTGAAAGGAAGCAACGTGGGAGAGAGATTTGAAGATGAGGAGGAGTTTATCCCTTTCTTCTCATTTCTTGTCCTTTATTCTCTGAGGCCCAAACCGGCCATGTATATCTGGGTCTGCTGTAGATATTTAGGGCCGATCCGTCCCCGGGGCCCCTGTGTGTGTTTAGGTAATCTTGAAAGGAGCAGAACTGATAGGATTCAAAGTGCCATGAACAGAGAGTGACGCACAGTCACAGAGTTTTATCTGCACATCGCTAACGCATGCCCGCCGGATCACGTTTCGGCCCCGCTGCTGCCAGAGGCACAACACCGGCAGAGTGATTAATGCCGCCTTTAGTTCCACTGTGGCCCCGGAACAAAGTCAGCAGGAAAAAAAACAGCTGACGGCTCCTCAGGTGAGAAAACTATACAGGAGAGAAAACGATCCCGAATCAGAAACACTGGGAACAGAAAATATCAATCTATATCTATATATCTATATACAGTCAGAATGATCCACATCAGGAGGGGAACCTGGACCCTCAGCAGCAGCTTACAGGAGGAGACCTTCCAGCTCCGCTTCATGAAGGTCAGAGGAGGACGTTTGAGGTTGACCTTTGACCTGATCAGAGCTAACCGTTTTCAGAAATGATCCAGAGCAGCTGAACCAGAACCAATGAGTCCGTCTTTCTCCTGACGGGAAATAAAATCCTGTCTTCAGATCTTCTCACCTTTGGTTTCTTCATGGATCAAACCAAACAAACCAACATATTCTCATTATCAGTTCGTAGGAAATCGTAAGAAAAGTTATGCACAGTATTTCGTACGTTTTGGACGTTTTTTCCTCGAAAAAACAGATCAGTGCGCAGCCAGACAGACGATAAAAACAGATCCGCGGACGGACGTAAAACTGGGACGGACAGTGCAATAATTACTTCTTCAGGTCTCTAACTACGTTGCTTGCTGTTTTGTATCTTAGGGTTAATTCTATGTTAAATTCTATGTTATTGAATGGTGCGTAAGATGCGCATGCGCAAGGAGATCTTGTCTCGAGGCAAGACGTAAAAATACGACGAAATGCGACGAGAAAAACATCAAAAACGTACGAAATTACGGTGCATAACTTTTCGTAGGATTTCATACGAACTGATAATGAGAATACACCGAACAAACAGTCTGCTGGAACCTGAAGACCTGATTTCCTTTTCATGTTTTAATTTCCATGTCAACACCGACCTTCTGAAGATGGTCCGGTCAGAACTGGAAGAGTTCTGGTTCCTTGCCTGTGTAAGTTCCCAGTCATCAGCGTCATGGCAACCAGGCGACAGGGTGAAACCTCTCCAGTTTATCCCAGAACCGTCTCTGGTTGGATCTAAGCAGCATGGAGGTCCGTCCTCCTTCTGGTTCCTTCGGGAAACAGACCATAACTCATCAGCACTTTATGTTCAGTAAAATCATCTTTATTTTCTATCTAATCCTCAGATGGAGTTTTCTGCTGGAGCTGGGTTTAGTTTGGAGTCAGTGTTTAAATCAGCTCACTGCTTCCCCCCAGTGGTCACCTGTGTGCAGCTCGGGTCCTGAATGGGGCTCCAGCTGGTGACCCTCAGAGAGACACATGGGGCCTGGTTCTGGTTCTGGTTCTGGTTCTGGTTCTAGTTCTGGTTCTGGTTCTGGTTCTGGTTCTAGTTCTGGTTCTGGTTCTGGTTCTGGTTCTTTCCGCTGCTGCTTGGAAGACGATGCATTTTAAGATGATTTGCAGAAACATTTTCACTCTTTTTCCTTGTTAAAATCTGCCCCCAGTCAGGCTCCCAGTGAGGCCAGTCTGAGCTGGATGGTAACGAGCGGGACTTTTCAGGCTGGTCATGAGTCACTGACCCCCCCACCCCCACTGCTTTGAAGTGGTGGCAGATAACAACATAAACCCCACTGCGACAAACGCTGTGATTACCAGTGAGGCGAGGAAATGGCCTCTGAGACGCTGGTTTATAGGGCTGTTTCACAGCTTTTGTACCTCCGGATGGAGAGAGCTGGGAATGAGGATTCCCAAAGACGAGCCTGAAACAAGCTGAAGCTGCTGAAGCTGAGGGCTTTGTGACAAACAGCCTCTGGTTGAAGACTGTGACACTCTGACGCCTTAAACGCTGTAGAATCTACATGATGCCTCCATCTACAGTGTAGATGGAGGCATCATGATGTTCTGACCTCTGACCTCAGCATCCAGAAGACGATTTATGTTTGTTTGCAGGAAGCAGGAAACTAGTTTGGAATCAAATCCTCACGATAATAGAAAAAAATGTTATCATCAATAT
>NW_015151909.1:142652-144189 GCF_000732505.1 Cyprinodon variegatus
TTGAAAACTGTGTTTTGTTAAATGGAAATTCTATTTTCTATTCTATTCTATTCTATTCTATTCTATTGTGAATAGAATGAAGGAAACACTGGATGTCTTCATGTCTTTTCATTTTGAAGTCTCCATTTAAGGATTAATGTTCTTAGTATAAATGTTTTAACTGATCTCTGTGTTTCATATGAGCTATGGAGGCAGAGTCTCAGGAAAACGTCGCCATGGTGACATGGAGGAGATCAGTATAGTAGGGTGATGAGGGGTTTGGCTCAGAACTGTTTGCTGGTGTTACCATGGTGATTCAAACAGTTCACTGTCTTTAAAAACTTTATTGGATGTTTGAGGACCGACCGTCTCTCGTTTTTCTGGCTGATCTCAGACTCAGAAATAAAAGCGTCTTAGGGACAAAGAGCCCAAAGATCCACTTTGATTTCAAACATTGAACTTTCTGGTTCAGGCGCCTGGTTTCAGGAAATGTTCTGCTACCAGACTGATGAGGGGAAACAGTCAGAGTCCAGAACAAAACAAAGCTGCTGACCTGCAGAAACCCTGAATAAACCTCCGACTTTATTCTCCATTTATGCTCTACAGTTATTATTGTCTATAAACAGTATTTCTACGTCACTGACCCTAGATTGACCCTTTATGGATAAAAGTTTGCAACACCCTGAACTGCCAGTAGATGGCAGCATCCTGTAAATAATCCAGAGCAAAATACTCTAAACATCTGGAACCAATCAGATGACTTTAAGTATCCAGATGTTTACTCTGTTTTCTACACAGCTGAAGATAAATTCATTTCCTCTCTAGATTCTCCAGCTCTATTTGGATGATGGTGAAGTTTAAAGCACCGGTTGGAGTCAGACTGAGAGGAACCCTGAAGACCCGGATCCTGGTTCCACTGAGGACCTGGACCCTGGTGGTTCTGCTGGGTTAGAGTCCAGCTGACAGGCCTGAAGTTCTTAAACACATTTTCAATAAAAAAGTTCCTGGATATGAGGCGCCGGTTGCAAAGTGAAGAAGTCTGAAATTAGGAGCATTATTTATGCTTATTTAAGAGAAAAATAAGGGTGTTATTTTCTTTCCAAGTTGTTTTATACTACGTCATTCATTCATTTATAAAAATCTTACTTTGTTAAAAAAAATATTTAGCTCCAAATTAAATATTTATTTAACAAACTAAATTTAAAATTTGGAGCTAAATATTTATTCAAAAAACATAATAATTAATTTGCAAACTAAATATTTAGCTTGTTAAATGCAACAAATTAAATTTTAAATCTGCAAACTAAATATTTAGCTACAAACTAAATATTTATTTAACAAAGTAAGATTTTTATAAATGAATGAATAACGTAGTATAAAATTAATTGGGGAAAAAATAACTCCCTTATTCTTCTCCTAAAACGCGCTAAATAACTTTAAATATTTCTCCTAATGTTTGCCTGCTTCAAACGTTGCTCTGTACCTGGATGGGAAGCGAAACGTCTCCAAAGTTGGAAACAAAGTTAATTTGATTGATTTTGAACTTTTAGATTAAGCT
>NW_015151909.1:146533-149227 GCF_000732505.1 Cyprinodon variegatus
CCTGGTGGTTCTGCTGGGTTAGAGTCCAGCTGACAGGCCAGATGTTCTTAAACACATTTTCAGTTGAAAAAGCTTCCTGGATATGAGGCGCCGGTTGAACTGTGAAGAAGTCTGAAATTAGGAGCATTATTTATGCTTATTTAGCGCGTTTTAAGAGAAAAAATAAGGGTGTTATTTTTTCCAAGTTGTTTTATACTACGTCATTCATTCGTTTATAAAAAAATCTTACTTTGTTAAAAAAAATATTTAGCTCCAAATTAAATATTTATTTAACAAACTAAATATTAAATATGGAGCTAAATATTTATTCAAAAAACATATTTAATTTGCAAACTAAATATTTAGCTACAAACTAAATATTTATTTAACAAAGTAAGAATTTAATAAATGAATGAATGACGTAGTATAAAATTAATTGGGAAAAAAATAACTATTATTCTTCTCCTAAAACGCGCTAAATAACCCTAAATATTTCTCCCAATGTTTGCCTTCAAACGTTGCTCTGTACCTGGATGGGAAGCGAAACGTCTCCAAAGTTGGAAACAAAGTTAATTTGATTGATTTTGAACTTTTAGATTAAGCTGAAAGAAAGTTTCTGCTGCAGCTTCTAGAAGAGAAGCTGCTTGTTCTGACAGATGGCCACCAGAGGGCAGCAGAGTTCAGTAAAACTGTCCATCACAGCAGCAATTCCTCTGCAAATACAGCGACTCAACTTAGAGACAGAAAATATTTAACAAAAAGTCCTGAATTACTGATGATAACATTTGATTTAATGTTTAAAAAAATCTAATTCTGATGTGTTTAATTAAAATGACAATAAAGAAATGATCACAGTAAATCAGAAAGTTCCAACAAAAGTACTGATCTCTATTTATTCACTGATTGCTGATTGTCTGTTGGTAGCAGGGGTTGAAGTGAAGCCACAGGCCGCCATATTGGTACTCCCTAGTTAGATCGGTCTCAATGTAAACACTCAGCATCGAACAAAGATGATGTTCTCATTTTCAGGGGGATTCATCAGTTTGATACAGACTGGATGTTTCACAGCATCAGTAGATTAACTTTAATAAATAAATTGGCCCATCACATTGCAGAGTCATCATGAAGTCAATGAAGTCTATAAATCATGTAATATAACATATTATACAAATATGTTAAAGTAGGATTTTATAAATGAATGAGTGACAGTGAAAAAAATAGAAAATAGACCAATTATTTTTCTCCTAAAATGCAACAAAATAATCATAGATATTGCCCCTAATTTTTGATAGATAGATAGATAGATAGATAGATAGATAGATAGATAGACAGACAGACAGACAGACAGACAGACAGACAGGCAGACAGACAGACAGACAGACAGACGGTGGCTTCACTTTTTCCAGCCAATCAGTGATCCAGTGAATACATAGAGATNAGATAGATAGATAGATAGATAGATAGATAGATAGATAGATAGATAGATAGATAGATAGATAGACAGACAGACAGACTCAATGTCTAACTCAGTCAATGTCTTCCAGTCAGTGTCAGATAGCCAGACTAATGTTAGTCTGCAGACTATCCTATAGGATCCATGGGCTATAGATGGATTTATTCTGACTGGGAAATGACCAGTGGAACGTCTTCCTGCAGACAGAAAACTGCTGGTTTTAGCAGCCAGATGCTGAACAGGGAGGCATTTTCACTCTCTCTCTGAGGGAGTGGGGAGTACCAATATGGCGGACGGTGGCTTCCCTTTTTCCAGCCAATCAGTGATCCAGTGAATACATAGAGATTGGTGTGTTAGAGTCATGACTTTGATCAGTTAATGTGTTAGAAAATGGCGGCGAGCGTTCAGTTTCTCCTGGATCTTGATGGTCGGTTCTCGGTGGGTTTTCTTCGGCCCGCTGCTTTGATCTGACTCCTCCAAACCTCTTTTTTTCTCCTCTGTTATTCTAGAAATGTTGTTTCTGTCTCAGATTCTCTCTCTACGGTTAGATCGATGCTTCCTTCATGTCCAGATAGCTGCAGAGATTTCTGATGAAACGCGACCAAATTAGAACCATTGGGACTCTAGATTGGAGGTGGAGAAACAAAGATGGAACCCAAACCTCTGGTTTATCTTCTGGAGCTCCAATAAAGTCCAGCCTGTCTCCTTCAGGTCCTAAAATAGCAGATGAACCAATGAGAAGTTAAGCTGTGATAAAGGAGAAATGTGGAAGCTACATCTCTGCTTCCTTTTCCTTTCCTTCTGCTCATTTAAATTCCTGCCTGTAGGAATGAAGTAAGGCCTGGCTTTCAGAGGAGCCGCTCAGGCATGCTGCGGGCCGCGGGAGGAATGACAGGTCTGAAAGGCTAACACATCTGTCTCTGCGGCCGTACGGTGAACACGCAGGAGGCGAACAGAGCTGATGGCGGGGAGCTGCACCGTAGCCCCCCAGCAGGAGCAGGCAGACTCCTCCTCCTCCATAAGGTCAGACTAGAGGAGAAGGAAGCTGCTAGATGTTAGGAGACCACGTCTCTGGAGGAGCAGAGTTGGAGATCCTTCAGCAGGCCGGTTTCAGGGCCCAGTGGTCCAGACTCCTGCTTGATGGAAACATTTTGGAGAAACTGTAATTGTGCAGGAAGCTGATTGACCTGACAACAAGTTATTAGTCATTTCACTTCCACCAGTTTGCACCATTTTACTCTTTATATGAACAATTTCTTCTT
>NW_015151909.1:150101-151450 GCF_000732505.1 Cyprinodon variegatus
TTTCCTCTCCACTGTCGCTACAAGCATGCTTAGTGTGAGGGATTGCTGAAGAGTCAATGAGTCGATGCAATCAGCTGGTTTTCGTTAGATAGAAAACTTTGAATCAATGTTACTGGATAGGAAAAGTAGTATTTTTTTCTAAAAATAAGTGCATATGTTCTTTAATTGAGGAGGTAAAAGAGACATTTTGTCATTAAAACAAGATAATTTACATTTAAAATAAGAAAACACAATTACATTGTCTTATTTCAAGAGCATATTATCTAATTATCTTATTTCAAGAGTAAAAATACTCATTCCATTGGTAAATCATCTTATTTACCTGTTAAAAAGAATGGAGATTGTCCACTATACCTTTAATTTAGTCTGTAAGAGAAAATAATCTGTATTTATTAATAAAATATTGATGTTGTGTTCGTTCATTTCTCTGTTGGAAAAGGTTAAATTGACCCTGAGTTTCTGGCGCCTGTCTGCTTTCGGCCACCTCTCTGGTTCCTGCCTGCCCCCCCCCCCTATAAAAAGGTTCTGGATACGCCTCTGGTTCTACCAGGCGGTCATTAACTGCTCAAAGTCAGGATTTAAGTGAGAACTGACTCTTTCCTGTTGTTGGAACTTTCTGATTTACCATGAAAACTTTGTTTTATTGTCATTTTTAACATATCAGAATTAGAATTTGTTTAAACATTAAATTAAATGTTATCATCAGTAATTCAGGACTTTTTGTTAAACGCTTTCTGTCTCTAACTTTGAGTCGCTCTATATTCACTGGAAACAATCTAAATCTAGATAAGTCATTGAATCTTAATATAAATGCATTTGTTCTTGGATTGAGGAGGTAAAAGAAACATTTTGCCAAAAGAACAAAACAATTAACACTTAAAATAAAAACACAATTAATTTGTTTGATTTCAAGTGCATATTATCTAATTATCTTATTTTAAGAGTAAAAATACTCATTCTAATGGCAAACTATCTTATTTACCTGCTCAAATTAAGGGTAAATACAGTTAATTTTAGACGTTTGTTCTTATTTCTAGATCTTTTTTTCTAGTGTGGATGATCTGAACTGTAAAGGGCATTTAGATGACATATCTGGTGAATTGGTGCTATAGAAATAAACTAAATAGAATCATAAAAGCTGTTTCTGTTTCAGTCCAAAAGGATTAGGATTAAAAAATCAAATATCTGATCATTTTTATGAATCAGTTTTGCTTTTTTCTCATAATCAGGAAGTTTGTCTTCATCAAACTTTGGATTAACTAAAAAAAAAACAGAGAAAGCTGGAAGGTTAGAGGATCTAATCCCTTCCCAAAAACTCAACACAAAGTTTGGGGAAGTTTTTCAGTTAG
>NW_015151910.1:0-1349 GCF_000732505.1 Cyprinodon variegatus
ACGTGCAGTTCTCTCTTGTAAGGTATTCAAAGTCTCAGGTGACCTGGTTTATCGTGCTGCATTTATGTTGAAATATTGTATACGTGGCATCAGTATTTCTGTTATTGATTTAATTACTCTTGGCTCAGGGAATGTTCTTTTGTTGTGAAAGGTTTTAAAAATAAAAAGTTCTAAAAAAAAAAAGAGTTCACATTGCGTGTACTTCCTGACGCTCTGATCTGATCTACCTGCTCACAATGCATGTCTAAAACCACATCGGACTCAGCGACGGAAAGAGATGGCACTACTGTTACTCATCTATCTGGAAGCCAAACCAGTAGAAGAGGAATACGAAGATCACTAGAGTGAAATGAGCTGCCCTGGCAATTTTGCAATTTTGTGCTGAAAGCCCAAAAAAGAAATAGCGACGACATATCTGGACAAAGACAAGGCTGAGCAAATGTGGCTAGTACAGTGAGTCATTGTTCGCGCATGCCCACTGAGCTATTTGCACATGACGGACGACTGAAAATCAAACATGTTTCATATTCTCCCAACCTTATGATTCCTGATCAGGAGGTGGTCGTGAGAGGCTGATCACCCCTCGTAACCCCCTGTACACTACATGACACACGATCAAGCTGAAAGTCAGACCTATCGTAAAATTCTTGTACGACTGGAAGTCACCCTGAATAGGGCAAAAAATCGTACAGTGTAAGCCCAACTTTAGTAAACCTGCAGATTGAGAGCGAAGTGCTTTGTTGGAACATAAGTAACAATCATATCTCTGATATAAGATGGAGCTTGGCCTTTTAAGGCTTCATATGTGAGAAGGAGGATTTTAAATTCTATTCTAGATTTAACAGGAAGCCAATGAAAATAAGCTAGAATAGGAGAGATATGATTTCTCTTTTTAATTTTCATCACAACTCTGGTTGCAGCATTTTTGATCAGCTGAAGGCTTTTAACTACAGTTTGTGGACTTCCTGATAGTGATGAATTACAACCGTCCAGCCTTGAAGTAACGAATGCATGGACTAGTTTCTCAGCATCACCCCTGGACAGGATATTTCTAATGCAATATTCTGCTGATGAAAGAAGGAAATTNGAAACATCCATAAGATGTTCAGGCTGAATACATACTGTTATAAATAACTTTCAACTGCCAGGCATTCAAAGGTAGGTTATGTTTAATGTTTAATGTTTTTGGGGATTTTCAAAAATTTTTTCAATAGACACTAAATTAATCTGCTGAAAAAACACAGAGTCCATGGATCATTAATTTAAATGTAGTCAATTTCATGGTGATTTAAGGGATAAAGGGAAGGTAATTGTGGATAAGAATATCTGGTTGTGACTGCACTTAGATT
>NW_015151910.1:6325-7838 GCF_000732505.1 Cyprinodon variegatus
GCTCTAAGCATTTTTCTCTGTCCTGTAACGACCTGATCTGGAATAATCTCTGTTACTTTTTTACTCCTGTTTTTATAGTCCTTTTTTATATGGTTTTACCCAGTTTGAGTTAAGAGTAGTAAATAACTTGCTCCCAGGAAAAGAACCGGTGAGAAGACCCCTGGGGCGCTACAGCCTTCTTTACAAGGGGACAAATCCTTCTCACTTTAACAAGATGAAATATGGACACTGTTTCCCAATGTCCAAAAACCATAATCATGGCATATGGCACAACACTGGTGAATGCTGAGACGCACACACTCCCCCTGTTGGTGTGACCTGAAACTCCTTCCACGCTGAAATCTCCATCGGAACAAGTGGTCGTTTTACTTAACGTAGGATTCATATATTCTTTATGAAATAAAGGAGAGGAGACTATTTTTATGCGTTATAACGGCTTTTCTGCAACTGTAGCCGTCTTGATCTGTACTCTGCGTGGTGTATAATAGTCAAAGGAATCAGCAGACGAGGACCATGGGTGTGTTGCAGCAGTAGGGCAGGTTTATTCTGTTTAAAACAAAAGAAAATTCAGGACAGCAGTTCTTGGGTTCGGGCTTCCCCACACACACCTCACCCCAGTGCAGCTCGGCGCGAACTGAGACAGGAATGCGTTAAAAACAACCAAGCTCCTCTCAGAGGTTCACAAATAATAAAATAATACATTCATTCATTCAAAACAATTAAATAAAATGCAAACGAAAATAATCTGCCCAATATTTGCAATTCTTTCAGTCCAAATTGAATTAATAATAAAAAGAATTTTCCATAAAAATATACTAAACACATTTTTTTAAACAACTCACATACCTGTTTAAAACAAAAGGAAATTCAGGACAGCAGTTCTTGGGTTCGGGCTTCCCCACACACACCCTAACAAACGAAAAGAACCGCATTGGCATAGTAGACCCAATAAATGTCACTAGTGTGGGAATAAAAAACAAAAAACAGCGCTGCACTAAACATATAAAATTTAACCAAAGGTATATAAGTACCTGAGTTTATAAAACATACATTTTGAATATTTTTAAGAAACAAATAGAAGACCGCACTGTATGCTTGCCTCTCCCCAGCGCAGCTCGGCACGAACTGAGGAAAGCAGCGGGAACACACAGGATATGAGGCGAAATCAGGAAACAAGAAAATAAAAGCTTGTCCGCCAAAATAAAAATACAATTTAAAAAGAAAAACAAATATAAATAAATAATCAAAATGGATTTGGAGTGAAATATAACATTTTTTTGCACACTTGCTACACAACGCCAACGGTAAAACAACCATATAGCTCCTCTGTTGCTCCTTTTGTTCTTATATTTTTCCAAAACAGCAGAACTTCCTGTGGTAATGTGGCCTTTTTGTTAAGTTGTTGCATGTTTTATAATTTTGGATTTTCTTTATTTTTGAACTTGTTTGCTTGTTTTCAATTTTGTGTGTTGCATGTTTTTTTTGGATTTTGTTTGGAGGCCACATTGCCACA
>NW_015151910.1:9931-11825 GCF_000732505.1 Cyprinodon variegatus
CCGTCCAGGAAACACACAGCCAGGCAGACGAGCTCAGAGCCAGCTCCCATGTCAGAGGATGAAGAGAGCACATCCAGTTAGTCACAGGACCACACTGGAAAACAGGCCGATTTTCAACATCTAGAAACAAAGGTGTTGATGGCAGCAGCACAGCTGAGTTTAGCAGATGGAGGTGACATGATTGTCAAAGGAGAGGTGGGGGTCAAGCTTGACCCCAAGGCTTGTAACAGAGGGAGACAGGGGAATGGTATGACCACAGAATGAAACAGAGGTGAGAGGAAAGGAACAAAGTTGATGAGGAGTACCAGTTTGGATGGTCTCTGTTTTTGAGGCATTAAGCTGCAGGAAGTTTTGACTCATCCACGCCTTTATATCCTCCAGGCAGGAGCTGAGGCGGGTGACAGAGTTGGCGGGGGGAGCTGGGAGGAGTCATTTTAATGTAAAGTTGTGTGTCGTCAGCATCTCAATGGAAGTTGACCCCATGCCTGCCGACGACACAACTAAGGGGGAGCATGTAGATGGTGAACAGGGTAGGGCCGAGCACGGAGCCCTGGGGGACCCCACAGGTGACAGTGTGAGGTCTGGATTTTACCTCCCCCAGGGCCACGTACTCGGTCCTGTCAGTGAGGTAGGAGTGAAACCAGTGGAGGGCAGTGCCAGAGAGACCAATAAAATGCTGGAGGCGGTGGAGGAGGATGTGGTGATCTACTGTGTCAAACGCAGCAGAGAGGTCAAGAAGAATGAGGAGGGACGTGAAACCCGAATTAGAGGCCATCAGCAGATCGCTGGTGACTCTGATGAGAGCTGTTTCTGTGCTGTGGGAGGGACGAAAACCAGATTGGAAGTTTTCATACAGATTATTGCATTTAAGGTGGTTGTGGAGCTGGGTGGAAACAACTTTTTCTAGGAGTTTGGAGATGAATGGGAGGTTTGAAATGGGTCTGTAGCTTCAGGTTCAGGGTCTAAGGTGGGTTTTTTTAGGAGGGGTTTAATGAGGGCAGTTTTAAGGGTAGATGGGACAGTACCCATTTCCAGGGAACTGGCTATTATTTTGGTTATGAGATGACTAATGGATTGATGGTGAGTTTTGAGCAGAGGGGATGGGAGGGGATCTAAAGAGCAGGTGGATGGTTTAGATTTGCGGATGATGTTCTTGACCTCCTGCTGCGTTGGCAGAGAGAAGTGTGATAGGAGTTGTGTGGGAGATGTCTCAGGGGTATCAATAGTGGTGCTGTTTGAAGGTGAAAGTGAAGAGCGGATGCTGTCCATTTTTGATATGAAGAAGTCCAGAAACCGGTTGCAGTTTATATCTGTGTGGTTGTAGAAGGAGGAGACCTGTGGTTGGAGAATATGGCTAAAGGTGGAAAAGAGTTTTCTGGAATTACCTGGGTTATTGTTGATGAGCGAGGAGTAGTAATTGGACCTGGCCTTGGAGAGGGCTGTTGCATAATTTCTGCAATGTTCCCAGTAGGCCAGTTTATGCACCGTCAGGCCAGATGTTTTATATGCCCGCTCCAGGACACGGCCAGACCTCTTCATTTGCCTTAGCTCTTTGGTGAACCAAGGAGCGGAACGTGTGAATGTGACAGTCCGGGTTATTACAGGAGCATGAGTATCCAGGATGGAGGTGAGGCTTGTGTTGTAAAAGTCCATTAAGTCACTGGCTGATGAGAGTGGAGAGGGGGAAAGATGCTGAAGATGTGAGCTGAAGGATGAGGAATCAATGTTTTTGATGTTTCTGAAAGTGATATGGCGTTTTGGTTTGGTGAAAAAGGTTATGGGGAGTCTAAATGTAACTGCCAGTGTTGTGCACGTTACTTTGAAAAAGTAATTAGTTATAGTTACTAGTTACTTCTCCCAAAAAGTAACTGAGTTACTAACTGAGTTACTCCAC
>NW_015151910.1:13850-20465 GCF_000732505.1 Cyprinodon variegatus
TTAGTGTGAGGGATTGCTGAAGAGTCAATGAGTCGATGCAATCAGCTGGTTTTCCTTAGATAGAAAACTTTGAATCAATCTGATTGGATGATCTGTTTGATTGTAAAGTGACCTGAGATGACATGATGTGAATCTGGCGCTATAGAAATAAACTGAATTGAATTGAATATTGGAAATTAACTTTGTTTCCTGTTAGAAGGCTCAGAGTATAGGACCCATAATTCAGGCAAGACAGACAGTGATATATTCAAAAGAGAGTTTGTTGTAATAACGTGCAGCTGCTCGTCTGCTGCGATGGGCTCACTGAAAACTCTGCAAGAGTAGAGACTCAGGACAGTGACCTGAAAACTTAAGAGGTGGTCAATAATGAGCATGAAAGCTACCCACCTGGCAAAGGTCAGTCTGTGCCCAAAAAGAAGGAGTGAAGTCCAGAGAAGTGGAACCCTTTTGCCTTTTAGTGAGCCGGCACCAGAGATCCAGGAGAGAAGAGGAGCAGCTTCCTACAGCAGCCAGAGTACGCAGGGGAACTGAAAGATCCAGGAGGGTAAATCCAAGCCGTGGTCAGAAGAAAGGACAAAAGTCGGTAGCAGGCAGGATCCAGGTAACAGTCCAGAAACACACAACAGGCAAACAGAGCAAACAGGGGGGTTCGAAAACTCAGAAGTCCTAGGGCAGAAAAATATCAGGAACCAGCAGAACTAAACACAGGGAACACTAGGGTTAGTCTCATTCAGAAGCTTGAATAATCTGCCACCAAAGACTGGGGTCCAGAGGCTTGAATAGCAGCAGGAACAGGTGGATGTGATGAAAGCTAATGAGCAGAGGGCAGAGCAAAGTAGAGGAGAGCAACAAGGAAAAAATCCAGCCTAAAAGTTCCAAGATCAATCAAGTTCCAGAGTCAGAACCAGTTTGGATAAGAGATCCACAGGGATTGACTTGTCAATTACCCATTTTAATGGTTCCAGATTGTCCAGTAAATACTGGGAAGGGGATGGATTGCTCTGACTGGGATTAGCCCTAATACCTACCATCCAGCCACAGATTGTTGTCCCTGGGTGGAAATGAAAGGAGACTAGGAGACTTTATTTTCTCCAGGGAACAGGTCCTCCATATTATTATCATTCTTTAGACATTACCAACACGACCCCTCATGAGATGCCGATGCCCTGCTGAATGAGCAGAAGAAAGAGATCTCTCAAGAACAGGATAAAATGTCTGATCAAGACTTATACATTATTCTGTGGTATAAAAATACACACAGCCCAGATAAAGTATGAAACAAAGCTGGGTAAACTTAGATCTGTGTAAATTAGATAAAACCTGGACACCACCACACTTTTAAAGAGAGAAACTTAGAGTGGAAACTGCCAAAGATTGGGTGGCAACTTCTGTAAATACATTGACCAGCACTTCCACAGGGTTCACTAAAGATGCTGTCTTTTGGACTGTCACAGTGCATATGGAAATCCCAAGCAGGCATCCCCAAAATCGGTCCTGGAGGGCCGCTGTCCTGCAGGTGTTAGAGGTTTCCTGATCTACATTGATATGTGATTAACAGGCTTTTGCTGAACTACAATCATCAGAATCAGCTGTGCTAAAGCAGAGAAACCTCTAAAACCTGCAGGACAGTGGCCCCCAAGGACCAACTGTGGGGATGCCTGCTCAAAAGGAATGATTATTTTTGTCAGCTGAAGAAGAGGAAAAGCTTTTGCAAGCTGTTCCTAAGAAATTGTCGTCAAAAGGACCAACAAATTTTGGACTGGTAAATGTCACATCACTGGCACAAATTAGTACAAAACTGAATACAGACCACGTGGTAAAAAATATCCTTTAAAACCAGATGCATATGAGGTTATTAAACCAGTTATTCAATATTTTTATAAAATATTAATTGTGAAGACTGACCATGCAATATTCCCATTTATCCAGCAAACAACAGAGGTGTCTAGTAACCAAGTACAAATATTGCAGTATCTATACTTCTACTTTAGCAAACAAATAGGTGTAGTTTTTACACCACTGGTAAACAAACTACAAGCAGTAAATAAAACAGTAATACTAAGAGCTCCTGGTGTGCCTGACCCTCACACTTTATTAAACTCCCTGAGGCCAGATGCAAATGTGTTCACTGTGGTTGACATAAGTCCTAAATTGAATTGAAGAAATTATTTCTTTTCCATACCGGAGGATCAAGATAGACAATTTTGGTTTGCATACACATTTGGAAGACAGAGATATATGTACACCAGATTACCACAGGGGTACTGGGAAAGTCCAACCATTTACTCACCAGTTATGAGTTCCAGCATGTTCAGAATTCAGCCCCTGGGGGGTTGCTGTCATAGATATCCATAATAAAGGCTAGATGTCATACGGCGGAGTCTCAAACGTCATCACCGGGCGGCCATCTTACCTCAGGCAGGCTTTCTGGTTTGCTCTGTGGTACTTAATGTAAGGTGGGTGATCAGCACGAACACAAATACTCTTATCTCATTGAATTCTTGACGGATTTACAAACAGTTTGGTTTCTTACAAACGTTATGAACGTGGCTATAATTCTTGATGCTTGAACATGTCGAAATTGCAGATTTTCTTGTCGAAAAATGACTTGATCGTGCAGCATAGTTGTGCATCACGGTTACTTGCGCAAGTTATCAATAACGATTGTATGACAATTATATAGGTTTTACTGACACCAATAACGATTGTATGACAATTAATCTTTGGTGTAAATTACAATCTTTGTGGATGTGGTTGTAGTTATTAGTTGGCTAATAACAATAATCTGAGTGTTGTTGTATATTCGTTATTAGCCTAACGTTAGCTGGCTAATAAGAAGAAGCTGCGAAGTGAGACCTAAAGTTAGTAAGTTAGCAGCTAACGTTACAGTTTAGCTAGCTGCTAAAGTTAACCAGCAACTTTACATCAGTGGAAAAGGCAGAATTTATACATGATTAATACATGATTTCCAATCGATTTGGTTTGTCAAAACATCTTACATTATGTTACAGGAATTTGCTGGGTTTTTTAAAGGGAAGATGCCTGACTTTTGTGCAGCCTACGGATGCTCCAATCGCCGTAGTGTCAAAACGAGAGCCAGTGGGATCACCTTTCACATGTAAGATATGAAATTATGATTTGTATTTGGGATAATTGTTAGTTAATTAGTGGATGTATGTACAATACAGGCTCTGTTACACAGGAACAGCGGGGCTATGACATAATAGTATTACAAGATTGCTGTTGACTCAAAGCTTTTATAAGTTTGTATTAGCTTCGTTTGAACAACTTTTTATAAGTAGTTTAGTGTGGTTGTGTTATTCTCAAGTGCATACATACATACAATTACCCCAAACATATTTCATTTAGGTGTGTATTTTTGTGCTTACCCTTAATGTTGAAAGAAGGAAAAAGCTTTGGAAATGGTGACAATAATTTATACTTCTTGGAACATTTCTCACGTTTTTAAGGTTTCCCAAAAATGAAAAGATGAGGAGGCTGTGAGAACTTGCCCTAAGAAGGGACGGTTTTGTTGCGACTGACAGGACTCTGCTTTGCAGTGAGCACTTCAGGAGTGACCGAACAGGGCAGACAGTCCGAATTAAAGATGGTGTTGTGCCCAAAATTTTCAACTTTCCAGCTCATCTTCAAAGGGTATGTGTATCATTGAAATTTAATCACATATTGATATACCAATCTTATACACCGTGAATTGTTGCTGGTCACTTTTGTTTTTGTTTCTGCAAGATATATAATGTGTTGTTTAGTAGCATCTTTTAGACACTCAAAACCTCTTTACTTAATTTTTGGCTCGTAGCCACAAGAAACACAACCACCTCTAGAAGAGTGGAAGACAACCTGGCAATGGACTTGTCCCAGGATGTACCTCAACCTGATGTTGTGAGTGTTTTCATGTGGCTTGTAAAAAATTTGTTACATTAAATCCTTTATCTTATAAAAAGTTTGACTCTGTTGCTCATAAACTTGAATTTATAAACATGTGTGAACATTGAAACTAAACCCAAGGGTAGGCAGCCTTTACAATCAAAAGAGACATTTTTTTTTCAGAGCCACAAAACATATTTTTGCCTTATAAGTGGACAAGCCTATACAATTACTTAAATGTATGCTGTTGTGTTTTCTGTCGGATAATTGGAGTATCTTGTATTTAGGCTCACAGAATTGAAAAGTTAACATTTAATTCTTAAAAAAGTAAGTAATTTCTATACCACTATTATTTATATATTTTTTTATATATTTCTGCAAAACAACAGGGAGCCACTGGAGAGAGGGGTTTGAGCTGCAAGCGGCAGGCCACTGACCACTTGTATGCATTGCCTGCTTGCCCTAAGGCTATAAAAGCCAAACTTGAAGAAGCCTCAGCAACCGTGAGGAAACTGCAGCGGGAGAAGAGTAATGCCTTGAGGAGAGAAAAGAGGGCCAAGATGAACATGCAGGCTCTTCTGGAGGAATTGAAGGAGAAAAATCTAATCAATGAAGAGCTAAGAGATAACCTTGAATGCTATTCAGGTGAAATAAAAATATTACATTGAATATTTTGTGTATTTTATGTTCTTTGTTGAGTTCCTAGTTACTATTAAAAACATACTTACTGAATCACTTTGCTAATTCAATTACAGATCTTCCGGTTCATCTCCTGTCTAGGCAGGGCGTAGAGTACACCAAGGACCAGAAAGATTTTGCCCTTACGCTCCATCTGCATGGTCCAAAGGCATATCACTACCTGAGAGATACCCTGCATATACACCTGCCACACCCCAGTTCATTGCAAAGGTATTCTTCATGATGTCTAATTTTATATTGAATTACATTAAGCACTACAGACAATAATATCATGAATGGTTAAACTTACTGATCTAACAGCTCATGTCTCACATATTGATATTATAGCAATTTTTTTCTCTATCTAGTGTCTACATTTGGGATGCTTGTGTTGATGGTTAAATGTCTACTTTTTAATTTTACTAAGGTGGCTGAGTTCTCTTGATGCCAAACCTGGTCTCAATAAAATGATGTTGGACATGCTGGAAAGACGGCGTCAGGAAGATGAGGTCAAGTACGGATGTGTCACTCTGATGCTGGATGCCATGTCCATCAAAAATCACGTCCAGTATGACCCTCAGACACAAACAATGTTTGGATATGTGGACATGGGGGATCGATTGAATGAGACTGACATGGCTTCCGAAGTTCTTGTGTTCATGGTGGTTGGGCTTCAAGGTTATTGGAAAGCTCCGATTGCATATTACCTAACCAAGTCCCTCACACCACAATCACAGACAGTCTTAATAGAGCATGCATTGGAAGAGTTGCATCGTCGTCAGATAAGAGTGGTGTGCATGACAATGGATGGACATGCATCCAATGTCAGTATGTGCACTCAACTTGGGTGCGATCTAAAAGCAGACCCCTGTGAGCCCTTGAAGACCCATTTTCCACATCCAGTAACCAATGACAATGTTTTTGTTATGATGGACGCTTGCCACATGCTGAAGCTGACACGCAATATGTTGCAGGTACATCCTCATTGTTTCAAATATCTGCTCTGATTGAGTCTCTCTGCTTTTTATACATTTTGATTGTATTTACATAATTGTGCAGAATATAGTGCTTTACAAAAAAAATCTGATTCTGCAGGCATACAGCCCCATTGGAAGCATAAATGGCAGTATCAATTGGAAGTACATAGTCAATCTGAACAATGTCCAAAAGAAAAGTGGACTACATGCTGCCAATAGAGTCACAGATAAGCATGTGAACTTTTCTAATCAGAAGACGAAGGTATGTTTGTTTGATGCTTAATGTATAGAGGGCCGCAGTAGTAATGGGCTCTAGGGCTATATCTGTATATATTGTTTTATTTTATATAAACTTTTAGATGTTTGTAGCGCTTATAGGCACTTAATTTCTCCTTTTACACTTTATCAAGGTCTCCCTGGCTGCTCAGACTTTGAGTAGCTCTGTGGCAGTGGCGCTCTGCACGTTGCAGGAGTTGGGCTATGCAGAGTTCAAAGATTGTGAGGCTACTGCAGAATTCATAAAGGTAATGCAGCAAGGGATTTGCATTGTTGACCAAAATCATCTTCAACATTTGAGTGAATTATTGCTTTAACCCATTTAATCCTTTAACGCTCACCTTCCATTTGTGGTTGGTCTGTAGGCAATATTTAAAATGTGAATGTCACCAGAATTAACCCTGTATCTTTTTATTTATTTATTTTTTTAATTTAGGCATCAAGAACAATTAAATAATTACTGAACATCCTCAAATTCAACAATATGCTAGAAGTTGGATAAAACTCTTTATTCCCACCTCATACTTACATCAGAAACCCCCTTATTGCCACATCTCAGATTCACAGGTTTAAATCAGTGCAGTAATTTAATAAAAAAATGCATAGCCACAGAGGAAATTGAGACAAATCATACTATGCCTTATCCTTTGGTGTTTACTATCTGATACTTGTTGACACTCAGTTACAGTGATATTTTTTTGTGCTTCTAGTAAATTTAGATATTTGTTTATAGATAACAGACAGGCTGTTTGACATCTTGAACAGTCGCAATCCCAGAGGCAAAGGCTTCAAAGCACCC
>NW_015151910.1:21274-22579 GCF_000732505.1 Cyprinodon variegatus
GAGGGGAGTCAAACCGGGTGAAGAAGCTGTTTTTAACTCATCTGCAAACTTGGTGTAGGCACAATGCTCTCCACACAGAAGGTCATGTAGTCAGTGATGCATTCAGTCAGGCTGTTGATGTCCTCACCATTGGAACATGCTCCAGTCTGTGGCGCTGAAACAATCCCTCAGCTCCTCAGTGGCGTCATCCAACCAAACTTTCACTGACTTCTTCTGTGCTATTGTCCTTCTCACCAGTGGAATGTAATGGGGGGCAGGTAGACAAGGTTGTGATCTGATCGTCCCAGCGGGGGGAGGGGGGCGGAGGTGTATGCATCCTTAACATTTACATAAAAAAGGTCCAGCGTTTTATTGTTCCTGGTTGCCCATGTGACGTATTGTGTGAGCGTGGGGAGAGTGGAGTGGAGGGGGGCATGGTTGAAATCTCCTGTGATCTGTGGTCTGAAGCTTGTTTACAGCACTTTGGATCCGCTCACAAGCAGCAGCGGCATCAGCAGAGGGAGGGACGTAAACGCACAGCACGATCACGTGAGCAAACTCCCGCGGCAGATAATAAGGTCTTAAACTCACTGCGAGTAATTCCAGATCTGAGCTGCATATCTGCTGCTTCACGTGAACATGAGCCGAGCCGCACCATCTCTCATTCACAAACACCGCCAGACCACCGCCAGAAACATGTAGATGAATAAAAGGGAAAGATGCAACCATTTACATACATTTGCACAATCGTGGAAAAAAGAGTTAGGGTGACTTCCACAGGAAAACCAGTAACATATGCAACACTGTTTATAGGTTTGTTAGCTGCTGCACATTTACCCAAAACAATAGCAATATATAAATGCACAGCAGACACTTCAGGGAAAAATAAAATCTCTTTAGGAAATTAATTTGAAGATTAAACAGCAAAAATAGCAGCCATGGGACAAATAAAGACTTTGACTATACAACAATATTAAAAGATATGCACAACAATCCCCACAAACAGAAAAATATATATGTAAAAACTATCAAGCTAAATTACGAAATGACCGAATAATAAACCTACCCTTCCAAGAACTTATACAAATGGACAGCTATTCTGAGTCATCGTTTAATTTAATTCTATTCAGCTTTTTCTATAGCGCCAATTCACACCACATCATCTCAGGTCACTTTACAGTTCAACAGATCATCCAGTCAGATTGATTCAAAGAAACCTCCAGCAGAACCAGGCTCAGTGTGAGTGGCCATCAGGATTCCACTAAATGACTCTTGGTCAGACTTGGTAATGGAAATGTAACGAGCATCTGAGGAACACATGAACAC
>NW_015151910.1:24655-25224 GCF_000732505.1 Cyprinodon variegatus
TCATTGTCTCAGTCTCACAGCAGGGGTCCTCTCAGTCTCACAGCAGGGGCATGGTCCTCATCCAGTTTGGCTCTAAAAGTTCTGAAACTCAAGAGAGATGTGTTGCAAAAGGTCTGTTTGCAGCAGTTCGGTTCTGAAAGGTTCTGACTTATCCTTGATGATTCTGGAGATCTGGTTCCCCTGGGGCCCGCATCTCCACTGTGGTGGAGATCCAGCCACAGTGGATCCCAGCTTTGAGCACAGGAGCAGAAGAGGCAAAAGAGAGAGAGTCACACCTCTGTGACTGGCCATGTGGAGGCTTTGCCTGAAACAGGGGTTGTTGC
This sequence comes from Cyprinodon variegatus, assembly GCF_000732505.1. Classification (NCBI taxonomy): domain Eukaryota; kingdom Metazoa; phylum Chordata; class Actinopteri; order Cyprinodontiformes; family Cyprinodontidae; genus Cyprinodon; species Cyprinodon variegatus. Next base: position 24,979 of record NW_015151910.1, read on the forward strand.
AGAGATTCCATAGCTGATTCCAGTTCAATTTTCAATTCAGTTTATTCATATAGCGCCAAATTCCCAACACACGTCATCTCAAGGCACTTTACAGTTCAACCAGATCATACAGTCAAATTTATACAAAGTTTTCTATCTAAGGAAAACCAGCTGATTGCATCGACCCATTGACTCTTCAGCAATTCCTCATGCTAAGCATGCTTGCAGTGACAGTGGAGAGGAAAAACTCCCTTTTAACAGGAAGAA
>NW_015151910.1:25671-30957 GCF_000732505.1 Cyprinodon variegatus
CATTCCTTGTTGGTTCCTTGTCATTGCTGGTTTCTCAAAGCTGTTTTCTTCCTACCTCATCTCTCCCTGGCTCCTTGTGTTCGGTTTCCCTTGATGTCTCCATGGTTATGGTTTGCTTTACATTTTAAGTTGGATTTTTGGATTCCTGCCTTTGTTAACTGTTTTCATCAATTAAACTGCAAGAAATCTCCTCAGCCTCTCTGCCTCTGCATTTGGGTCTTCAAACCACACACTGGAAAAGTCAAAATCTAGATAAGTCCTTTTTTCTTAAAATAAGTGCATTTGTACTCGGATTGAGGAGGTAAGTGAGACATTTTACCAATGGAACAAGACAATTTACACCTAAAATAAGAAAACACAATTGCATTGTCTTATTTCAAGTGCATATTATCTAATTATTTTCATTCAAGAGTGACAATACTCATTCCATTGGCAAACTATCTCATTTACCTGCTCAAAATAAGGATAAATACACTTAATTTAAGAGATATTTTCTTATTTCTACATCGTTTTCCAGTGCAACCAAACCCTGACACCTTGTTTTGGGAAAAAAAAAGCCTCTACATGTTTCCTTTAGCTTCTCAGGATTTTCTGGATCCTGGATGAAGGTAGTTTGGACAGTCCTCTTTATTTAACAGGTTTGGTTTCGCCAGGCAAGAAAAGCCGTCTTCAAATCCTCCCACAGCTGCTCAATGATATTCACTGTTACGACCAGAAGATTGTGTTTGTTGCTTTGCATGAATGCTTGAGCGAATTCCCCCAACGGCGGTAAACATAACCAGATTTTATGTCTTACAATAAATCTTTTTCTTGGATGCTGTCTGTTTTGCTGCTATTCATAACTCCTGTTGTTGTCACCAAACATATCAATCATCATTACAACAGTCCACCGCACCCTACTGAAAAGGCTTCTGCCTTAGGCATCACTCTCCATCAGCTTCTCCTTTTGCACAGTGAACTGAATTATTGAACGCTGCACAGTGACACCATCTGCAGTCAGGTGATGTAGGTCTTTTAAGGTGGCCACAGGGTTGCCTGACTGTTCTCACCATCTTTGTTCTCGGTTTTTCTGATATTTTTTGCCACTTCTGGGCTTTTCCCCAGGTTGCCACACTCCTTCCTTCCCCCCACCCGCCTTACTGGCCCCCAGCCCCCCTCCTCCGGCTGGGAATGGGAGGCTCATGGTTCTCTGCTGAGGTCCGGTCCAGTCAGCAGCCCAGCAGTCGACCCTCAGAAGGTGTCCAAAGCTCTCATTTCTATTTCTTCCATTTAAAGTTTGGCTACAATCGGTGAGACTGGAGATCCCATGGCTGAACCGTCCTTCTGTCTGTAGAAATGATCCCTGAACTTGAAAGAGGTTGTGGAAAGGCAAACAGACTTAAACTCCTCCTCAAGGCCAGTAAGGCCGTTGGAGAGGTGCTGGACTCTGACAGCAGAATGTCCGCCAGGATAAAATCCATGCTGGACGGTTCAGCTCATCCTCTCCATGATGTGCTGGACGCCCACAGAAGCACCTTCAGTCAGAGACTCATTCATCACGCTTCACCACACAGGAAGTCCTATTATTTCATTTCATTACTTATTAATTATTTATTTCATTACTTCACTATGCACCATAACAGAGTCATGTGCAATAATTGTAATTTGGTACTGAACAACATGGTAAATGGTGAATACTGAGATCCTTTTTTTATTTTATTGCAATATCTTATTTCAAACCATTCATATGGGAAGGGTGTCATTTCACAGAGTAGGATTTTTAGAATAATATTAATTATTATAAATATATATAACTATATTAATTTAAATTTATTTTATTATACTATATTTTATTTGGCTTTATTATACTTACAATCTCATTTTTCTCTCTATTCTGTAAATGGTTGCACTGCAAGAGAAGAATTTCCTGCAAGGGATTAATAAAGTAAACAACGGACAGAGAGATGTAAAGGGAGGTGAGAAAGAGAGAGAGGTGAGAAAGAGAGAGAGAGGATCGAGTGCATGAAAAAAGAGAATGTCAACAATGGGGGGTGAAGTTGCTTGAGGACCCAGATGCAGAGACGATGAAAAAGAGATGAGTTCTGACAGATTTAATTGAAGAACACAGGAAGCAGAGGCAGCAATCCAGAAATCCAACTTAAAATGTTAAACAAACCAAAAACCATGGAGACATCAGGGGAAAACGAGCCTGAGGAGCCAGAGAGAGACGAGCTGAGAAGCAACTACAGTGACGACAAGGAACCGGCACTGAGTGACTGCAGAGGTGGAGTATATAAGGAGAACAGGACAAAAGATTGACTAATGAGCTGAATAAGGAGCAGGTGTGGGTGGAACTGGCAAGAAGGAATCCAAGGGGAGAGAAAACAAGCACAAGGGGGCAGCAGAGAGAAACTAAAGAATACTTGAATATGATGGAAAATATATCAAAGAACAAAAGAGAACAACTGATAACAGAAAACTCAGGAGTCACAACAAATGGGAAGAACAGATCAGCATTTATTATCATTGTCAATCTGTGAACACCTGGAACCAAATGCATGAGCATGCTGGTACCAAAAGCTTCTTCAAAGGGAAAGTATGATTAATAGGAGGTGTGGGCGGCCCCAGAGTCGCCCTACAGGGCCCTGGACCGATAAAGAGGCGATCCTGGCCCCAGATATCCAGAGGGGCCCCTGATCACTGGGACACTAAGATGGCAGTCATATTTGCATAACCGATAAATGTTTTGCATGTTAGCTTGTTCCTTGGAAAGTGAGTAATACTTGTGAATAGGTGTGGAACACATTGGAACTGGTTTATCTGGCTGTAGTTTTCATTTCTGTTTTACAGCGGTTGGACTCCATGTCTGCTCAGGGTGTGACACTGTTTACTCTTCAACTCCAGTTTATTTCTACAACACTTTAATACGCAACTCAAGTGGCCAAAGTGCTTCATACACCTTAAAAAGCTGTCAGTTTAAAATATTTAAAAAATCAAATAAAAGAATTGGCAGCCATTAGACATAAGCTTCTGCAGTCTTTTTCAGCAAAAACATGTTTTCAAAGAAGATTTAGAAAGACAGAGAGTGAGCCGGCCTGCAGGACAGTTTTCTATAGGTTTGTTAGGGTTATTGTTTGTTCTATTTTAAGCACTAGTGGCTCGTTTTTCTGACAGGAGAGGGGGTATGACAGGGAAGAGACACACGGCACAGGACCACAGGCCGGATTCGAACCGGGGTCGGCCTCATCGAGGACTAAGGCCTCCGTACGTGGGTCATGCGCACCAACCACTGCCGCCCAGGTCTCTCTCTTTTAAACAAAATTGATACGGAGCAACCAGAGGTGTCCAAAGTATTAATGTTTATTACTCCAGCAGAAGTATAAAGTCTACTGTTTAAAAACACTTTTATAGAAGTTAGAGGATCAACTTCAGCTTTTTACTCCAGTAAAAGTGGAAAAGTACAATTTCTAAAACTACTTAAAGTAAAGTAATGCAGGAAAAACCGTTAAGGCCAGAAGCTTTACTGCTCCACCCTATTAAAGGAACATTTTTCTATAAATCTGGATGATAACTTCCTTAGACTTCATTTTCTAGTTTTATATCTAAAGGTAACAGCGTCACATTTACCTTTGCAACATCTGGAAAAAGGATTTATTATGGTTTGTGTTGAGCAACAAGTTGGGGCAGCACCGAGTCCAACCACAAAGAAATTAATTATCTGGATGAAACTAATTATTTTGATGGTTTTTATTTTTTTATTACCCACAGGCCATAATGAAAATTAGCTTAAATGAAACAAAACTTAGAATTTTTTTGTAAAAATGTAAGGAGTAGAAGTAAAAAGTTGTCAAAAAAATAATTATGGCAGTAAAGTATAGAAAGCCAACATTTCTACTTAAGGAAAGTAACAAAGTATTTGGACTTTGTTAGTTGACGCCTCTGCTAGCAACACATAAATTGCTCTTATATAATGTCTGATGCGTCATCTACTCGTCTAGCAGCATTCTCAGTTCTGTCAAACCTATTATTTACATGCTGCTGTCTGTCTGTAGGTTATCCTGTCCAAAAGATGTTCATCATTATCCTGCTCTTGTTTCTCCCTTTATCATTTTCATACATGTAGTCTATAAGATAGTGGTGGAATTATTTCATATTCAGCCCCGTAAAAACATGTCTTTAACACGTGATTCAGACCCATTATTTGTTTTACATAAGGAGGACAGTAATTACCGTCAGTAGGGAATATTGGCTCTGCTTCCTGCTTCATGTAAAATTCCTCATTTCTCTGTATGCCGCTAGAGACACAAGAACTGGAATAGAGTCTTTAGCATTTCATCAGAATCAATTCAATTTACTTTATTTATTTGACGCCACTTCACAGCATATGTGATCTCCAGTCACTTTAAGGAGACAATTCAACCAGAGTCAATTCCACTTCCATTCAAAACCTGGTTTGACCCTTTTGATTAAAATAATATTGACAAGGATATTGATAAAAACACCACATTAATATTGTTAAGATTACTTCTATCGTTAAAGATGTCCATCACTAGTTACCAGGGGAACACCAGAAAACTGTGATTATGAGAGGGAGTTTAATAAATCGATTAAAAAATGCTTTATTAATCCCAAAAGGACATAAATGTAGTTATTTTACATTTTTTAGCTTTTACATCCACAAAGCTCTGTTGTAAATATAATTTAGCAAAGGCTATTCCGGAAGTGGAAAGTCCATAATTCCACCATAAACTGACCACGACCAGGTGCTCCTCGCAAGATTTCTGACAGAGTGAACAGAATGATCAGGAGAGTTGTCCAAGAGCCAAAGACCGCTAGTGGAGAGCTCCAGAAAGGCCTGGAATTAGCAGGTAATTTTGTTTATAAGAAAGCAATCAGTACTGCAGTCAGCCGCCATGGCCTGTATGCTGCTCACCATGCAAGACTCCACTGCTGAAGGAAAAGCTGTGGAAGTTTGTTTAAAGTTTGCTGCACAACATTGGTGTGACAGCTCTGGTGAAAGTCACTAATGATATTCTCATGGCCTCAGATAATGGACTTGTATCTGTGCTCGTCCTGTTGGATCTCAGTGCTGCATTAGATACAGTTGACCATAATATTCTTTTAGAAAGACTTGAATATTTTGTTGGAATTAAAGGAACAGCTCTAGACTGGTTTAAATCTGATCTATCTGATCCATTTCAGTTTGTTCATGTTAATGATAGATCTTCAACACGCTTACCCCTTGTTCACACTGGCTCCGGTGCGGTTCCCGAGCCGACTGAGACCGCAACTCCCACACACCCCCTC
>NW_015151910.1:32517-35171 GCF_000732505.1 Cyprinodon variegatus
GGTTTGGTTCAGCAGAGTCCGACAACTGTTTCAGCGTCTTACTTCTAGTGAGGGTGTTGACCTTGGTTTGAGTTTCCAGCTCTAAATCCAGAGCTGCTTGGAAATCCAGAAGAGAGTCTTCAGGTTTGGCTCGGAGGGCAGGCTTGGCAGGTTAAGCTCTTCCAGAGCTTCACAGGAGAAAAACAGGTAACCTGGAAGCAGAGACAAAAGGTTAGGATCCAAACTGGACTCAGAGATAGTAAAGTTCTCAGGAGGTTCTAGGCTTAGGTGCTAACCAAACTGATAAAACACTGCTGCGTCGAGGCAAGGTCTGAAGACAGCTTAAATACTGTGGTCCTCCTGATGAGATGATCAGTCACAGGTGTGCAGGCAGCTCAGCTCAGCAGGATCCACGGCGGACTCTGCTGGAGGAAGGTGGAACTTCTTCAGCTCCCAACAGTACCCCCCCCTCAACGACCGCCTCTTGGCGGTGCGGAAGAGGTAGATGGGAGGGACCGCTCGTACTCCTCGATCAGGGAAGGGTCGAGGATGTAGGAACCAGGAACCCACTGGCGGTCCTCCGGACCGTAGCCCTCCCAATCGACGAGGTACTGCCAGCTGCGACCTCACCGATGGGAGTCCATGATCCGGTGGACGGTGAAGGCGGGATGTCCATCGACTTCCAGGGCGGGTGGAGGGGAGTCGGATGCAGGACAAAGAGGACTCGAGATGACAGGTTTTATTTGGGAGACGTGGAACGTGGGATGGATGCGTAGGGTCGGAGGAAGTTGCAAACGTATGGCAGATGGATTGATTACCTGGACAATCTTGTAAGGACCGATGAACTTGGGCGAGAGTTTACGTGACATTCCCTTGAGGGGAATGTCCCGCGTGGACAGCCATACTTCCTGTCCGACCGAGTACTCAGGGGCAGGACGTCTCTTGGTGTCGGCGAATCGTTTGGTCGTCTCAGAGGAACGGTTGAGGGAGGTGATGGTATCCCTCCAGATGCGCTGGCAACGGCAGATGTGCTGATTGACGGATTGGACCGATATCTCTCTCTCGTCTGCGGGGAAAAGAGGAGGTTGATAGCCGAGACTGACCTGAAAAGGCGATTGACCGGTGGAAGCTGATTTGAGAGTTATGGGCATATTCGATCCAGGTGATGTACTGACTCCAATCGGTGGGGTTATTGGAAGTTAGGCATCTGAGGGTTGACTCGAGGTGTTGGTTCATCCTCTCGGTTTGGCCGTTGGACTGCGGGTGATAGCCAGAGGTTAGAGATGATTTACAGTTTAAAGCGGAACAGAATGCCTTCCAAACCTGGGAAATGAATTGGGGTCCACGATCAGAGAGAATGTCCTGAGGGATTCCATGGAGTCGAAAAACGTGTTTGATCAAAAGCTGAGCGGTTTGAAAGGCCGTAGGGAGTTTTCTGAGAGAGATCAGGTGACAGGACTTGGAAAATCGATCAACTATGGTGAATATTGTAGACATACCTCGAGAGATTGGGAGACCAGTGACGAAATCGATTGCGATGTGGGACCATGGGCGCGTGGGCACTGGGAGAGGCTGTAGCAAACCTGAGGGTGGTTGGTGTGAAGCCTTATTTCTGGCACAAGTAGAGCAAGCCAACACATAGTCTTTAACATCCCTGTGAAGAGTAGGCCACCAAAAATGTCTTGAAATCAGGGAGACGGTCCTGCTCACCCCCGGATGAGCGGAAAATTTGGCAGAATGCATCCATTGAATAAGGCGAGATCTGACAGACGAAGGGACATAGGTTCGGTTAGGAGGACCATTACCTGGGTCAGGTTCCGAGGCCAGGGCAGAGTTGATTAAATCGGTGATTTCCCAGGTGACCACTCCAACAGTACAAGAAGCAGGGAGGACAGGTTGAGGTGACTCGGATTGATCCACGGCGTAGAGACGAGAGAGAGAATCGGGCTTGACGTTCTTTGATCCAGGTCTGTAAGAGATAATGAGGTTGAATCGAGAGAAGAATATGGACCACCTTGACTGACGAGGATTTGCTTGTTTTGCGGACTGGATGTAGGTGAGATTCTTGTGATCTGTCCATACGAGAACTGGGTGCTCAGCTCCCTCCAGCCAGTGTCTCCATTCCTCCAAGGCTAATTTAATGGCCAAGAGCTCTCGGTCTCCAACGTCGTAGTTCTGCTCTGCGGGAGAAAGTCTACGGGAGAAGAAAGCACATGGATGAATTCGTTGATCCGTGTCGAGTCTTTGGGATAGGACCGCCCCCACGCCTGAATCTGAAGCGTCAACCTCCAGGATGAATTGTTTGGACGGATCGGGTTGGATCAGCACTGGAGCTCTGGAAAACAAAGTTTTAAGTTTATCAAATGCAGATTGAGCCTCGGGGGTCCATTGGAAGGTTCTCTTGGAAGATGTTAAGGAGGTTAGTGGGAGAGCGGTTTGGCTGTAGTTTCTGATGAATCGTCGGTAGAAATTAGCAAAACCCAAAAATCTCTGCAGTTGTTTACGGTTCTCTGGAACCGGCCACTCCAAAACTGCTTTTATTTTCTCTTCTGAAGGCTTAACCTGCCTGCCCTCGAGCACAAACCCCAAAAAGGTTACTGGAGACTGATGAAACTCACATTTCTCGGCTTTGACGAACAGTTTGTTTTCCAGCAGTCTCTGAAGAACCAGGTGGA
>NW_015151910.1:39046-41682 GCF_000732505.1 Cyprinodon variegatus
GCCTCTTCCCTCCATTAAAGAAATTTCATCCCAGCGCTGCGTGTCCCGAGCCCGTGACATCATCAATGACCCCTCACCCCCCCACTATGGACTGTTCTCCCTGCTGCCCTCTGGGAAGAGGCTTCACAGCATTCAATGCAGGACCAGCAGGTTCTGCAGCAGCTTCTTCCCCACCGCCATCACACTGATCAACTGATGAGAAAACTCTAAATCACAGACTCTGCATCACACTGATAACACCAAACCAACTTATTGCATATTTCCACCATATGTATCTGCCTTGAAATGCTCTGAACTTCAATATAAGCATAATTTTTCACCATGGTTTTTGATCACTGCTGCACTTTTTGAAATCATTGTCATCTGAAATCTGTAAAACATTAAATTTTGTTTTGTATACACTTTGTGTATAGTTCTGGTAGTGCAGAGGAATTGGCTACCAGAGTCTGTAAGAACTTCTATCACTATGTTTGACCTTGAGAAGGAAGTCTTATAGGCTTTCAGTAATCAGCATACCCAAAGACATTGTCCGCCTGTTTATTCCCAATGCTTTAAGAAAGAAGGTGTTAGAGTTTTGTCACAGTTCCTACTTGCTTTCTCATCCTGGTGTGTCCAAGACCATTAACATTGTTTGGGCACAATTTTGGTGACTTTCTCTGTCCTCAGATTTACGTGAATTTGTGGCAGCTTACCCTCTTTGCAATCACTCCAAGACATCTGAAAGACCCCCATCCGTTTTTCTTTGACCTTTACCTATAACACCATTATTCTCACCATCAGTGACAGGTTCTCTAAGATGGTTTATGTTGCTTCGGTGCCCAAGCTCCCTTTTGCTAAGGAAATGGGGGAGATTCTCACTCATTAGGTGTTCCATATCGATGATATCCTTACAGACATAGTATCCGACAGGGGCCCATTGTGTCCCAGTTCTGGAGAGAATTCTGCTCTATGTTAGGAATCCCTGTCAGTCTGTCATCAGGTTTCCAATCCCAAATAGATTGTCAGACTGAGAGGGCCAACCAGGAAATTGAGACTGAGATATGCATTCTGTGTGATTCTGATCCCCCCAAGTGAGCCAGCCAACTTCCCTGGGTTGAGCATGCTATCAATTCTGCCCCCTCTATAACCACAGGGCTCTCTCTTTTTGATGATGTGTTTGGTTTTCAGCCACTGGTGTTCACCATCCAGGAAAAAGATTCTAACATTCCATCAAGCGTTTATCTGCTCTTAGGTGCCAGAGAGCCTGGAGAAGGGCTATAAAGGCCATTTCCAACTCAGTGGTTAGCAAAGTCAAAGCTGCCAAATGTAAAATGCCTTGAGATGACTAGTGTTGTGAATTGACACTATGTAAATAAACTGAATTGAATTGGAGAGTTCCGACACCCGTATACCGGGAAGGCCAAAAAGTGTGGCTATCTACCAAAGACCTGCCCTTAAAGGTAGATGGTAAAAAGCTGGCACCTCGTTTTATTGGGCCGTTTCCTATCATGAAGGTGGTGACCCGGGGGCCATCCTTCTCCAGCTCCCTCAAGCTGTGAGGATACAAACGTCATGTGGACACATTTCAAGTGTCCTGGGTCAAGCCTGTTGTAACCTGTAAATAGGTGCCCAACTCCTCAACCACCTCCTGAGGTCTAGCAGGAGAGGCATGGGGAGCCAGTACTTGGTGGACTGGGAAGGGTATGGACCTGAGGAGGGTCCTGGGTCCCTGCTAGATTTATTGTGGACAAAAGCTTCATTAAGGGTGTTGTAAATAACTGTTATATTCAATTACCAGCCCGCTGGGAAATCATATTATTCTGATACTTTAAGACGTTAATTGCACTTCCTGGTAGGGGTGACAAAGATCTTCTTAATCAGATATTATTCTGTCATATATTGTTTATGAACACACTTCGAAGCATCCGACGCAGGTCATGAAATGATCAAAATCATCAAAAGACATATTGTTTGTTCTGTCCCTAATCATGCCAGACCTGCAAACCTCTTTCCTTTCTTTGGAAAGTTGAGTTTCATCCAGCAGCAGCTTAGCACGGCAGGCTCACAGCAAACGGGGGGTTTCTTATTTATGTGGCTCACACCAGGGGATCCTTAGGAGACTTTCTAGTCCAGTCTGGCTCTGTAAGTTCTGAAACTCAAGAGTAATGTGTAGCAAAAAGTCTCTTTTGCAGCAGTTTGGTTCTGAAAAGTCAACCATCATGACTTATCCTTGGTCATTCTGGAGATCTGGGCCTTTTGCCTGGAGCTCCATGGTGGCTGGAGCTCCCAGGAAGCTTCATGGAAAGAGAAGAGAAAGAGATCCTGTGTGTTGTAGTTTTACTTCTCTCAGCTCTGCGGGGGACCAAGGCAAGTCAAACCTCTTGGGTCCTGTGGTGATCCTGTGGAGGACATCACCTTCAGGAGCCTTTAGGCCAGATGATCAGGCCTGAGCTCCTCAACTCCTGTCTCCTTATCGACACTGGCTTTGGCTTTGCCTTGTGGATACTCTTGCTTTCTCTCGTCTGCTTGCTTCTGCTCGGCAGCCAGTGCAGCAGCCTAACCCTCAGATTCCACATACTCCGTCAGTGTCCGCTCCGCCCCGCCCCGCTGACGTACCTCGTGCGGAGCGCTTGTCTTTCATGTAAATCAATGAGAGC
>NW_015151910.1:42311-45385 GCF_000732505.1 Cyprinodon variegatus
ATACAGGAATGAGTGACTCTAATTTAATGCTATTAGAAATGATTTTAATGCCATCAACAAGAACCATGTAAACAAGTTATTAGTGTACATGAAATATGAAGGAGCTGTAAGCACAGTTCCATGACTCCTGTATGTATGAAAACAAACACACACATATACATATATATATATTCTCTAGCTTTTTCTCCGCCTCGAGCTTCCTTTCTGAACATACGGCTTTATGATCAGTTCCACGCAAATTCATTAATTAATTATAAATGCCACAATAAACATATTTAATTCATTTTAGTGCCAATTAAGGCCTTGATTATAAAAAAACAAAAATTGATGAATTGTAATTATTTTTAATGATCCGCGGAAACCATGGTTCATCTGGCGCATGCCCTCTACGATCTCCAAGGAACTCAGAGCGGAGCGGACGGGAGCCACAGCGGCGGCTGTAGGCTTTGCTTTGAGCAGGCGGTCTAGAGCGCAGCGGGGCGGAGTGGAGCCGACCGCTGACGGAGTATGTGGGATTTCGGGGTTATCGGCTTCACCTCCTGGAGCTCTTTGGGTGGCTGGAGGTCAGTGACTCACATGCTCATAATCGTCCTCTGTCAGTTACATATATTTTCCAGCTTTTTATTATCATCACACTTGCACAAGTAAACAGCAACGAAATAAACTCTCTGGATTTAAAAGCATTCCCCCTTTGGGGAGCAGTGTGCTGCGATTGTGCGGCGCCCGGGGAGCAGGGTTGGGTTAAGGGTAGCAGTCTGTAGAAGTGGGGCTTGAACTCAGAACCTCTGGATTTAAAGCGCAATGCATTAGCACTAGGCCGCTCTTTAGATATTCCGACCATTTTCGTCCTAGCTGCCTCTCTCCACTAGGTCAAAAGAGCAGACTGCTTTCAGAACAACATGGGGTATTTACCAGTTTAAAGCAATCCCATTTGGACTGGATGGGGCTCCTGCCATATTCCAGAACCTAGTGGGTAAAGTACCTCATGGCCTCTAACATTTTGCCTCTGCATTTCTTGATAACATAATTATTTAAACCATATGCTGGGATGAACACCTTCAACATCTAAAATTAGTTTTTGAGTGTCTCCAGAAAGCAGGTCTGACGGTGAATCCAGCAAAGTGTGCCATCGCCAACAGTGAAACAGAGTACCTGGGATTTGTCATTGGAGGAGGGCTGGTTAAGCCACAGGTTTAAAACATTGAAGCAATCCTGTACCATTCCACAGACAAGAAAATAACTTAAGTCCTTTTTGGGTATGTGTGGTTGGTACCACAAATTTATTCCCAATTACTCTGCCAGAGCTGCTCTTCTCACAGATATGACCAGTCTTCGGGGCCCAAATGTGCTATTATGGTCTGAAGAGGCTAAGGCAGCATTCAAAGACATTCAGCATGTGCTGAGACAAGATCCTGTGCTCCATTCTCCTTATTTCCAGCAAGAGTTTGTTTTACAAACCGATGCCTTGATAAAGGTCTTGTTAAAGGTCTTGATAAAGGTCTTGATGCTGTGTTGCTCCAGGTCAGTTTCCCCCTAAAAAACTGCTATCCAATTGCCTTCATCTGCCGAAAATTGTTTCCTAGAGAAACCTGTTAGTCAAACTATTGCCTTCATCTAAGCCTTCAACTTTGATGTTAGATCCAGTTCCAATCAGGTTATTTAAGGAGGTATTCCCTTTGATCAGGTTATTTAAGGAGGCATTCCCTTTGATCTCCTCCTCCATTTTAGATGTGACTAATCTATCTCTGTTACAGGGATATGTACCAAAGGCTTTAAAGGTTGCTGGAATTAAACCTCTGCTACGAAACCGTCTCTTGACCCAGATGACTTGGTCAATTATAGACCTATATCCAATCTTCATTTCTTATCTAAAATTCTTGAGAAAGTAGTTGCCAAACAAGTGTGTGATCACTTCCACCATTATGAACTTTCTGAAGAGTTCCAGTCTGGCTTTAGAGCTTGGTCATTTGTATCAGTCAGACCTTACTGCTTTAGTTACTTGATTTTATTCATGCAGATGGTTAAATTCAGTCTTTATTAATCCCAAATAATTTAGCTTTTATTTTTCATTAAACTTTGTCAAGGAATTGTATTATTCACTCCAGTTAAATAAATGGAGATCAATTGAATTCACTCAGTCGGTATTTTATTTCATCTTTGCAAAGAGAGAACAAGACATCAAACAGCCCTTATTGCATGGTAATCAGCCCTGTTTGGATCTAGACTGAGTTTGCCTTCCCTATTTACAATGATGGAGATGGTGAAGGTTGTGTCAAAGTTCAAACACCCCTCTACCCAAAACAAAAAACAAATACAACAATACAGAGTCTAAATGTTTTGAGAACTGATTCATATTACGGCCAAACACTCCCTAACTGTCATGACAGCCCATAATGTAGGACCCCGTATTCAGATGAGGCAGACAGTGGAATAAATCAAAGGTGTTTATTTGAAAACATGAGATACGTGGAGCTGTGGATCTGCAGCAGCTGTGCTTCACCCATCACTGGATACCCTGGTGGAGAAAAACACAGCTAAGTGACCATGATAATCTGGCGGAGGATGATTATCTTATCTTATCCTGATTACCTACTTTGACAGTTCAGTTCATATTCAAAGAACATGGTAGAATCCAGTCAGAGGGCTGCCACCTACATGCGAGAGGCACTGCCCAGCATGTCCCCGATATTGCAGTCCCAGAGGGCAAGCATGAGTCTGAGCCAGGTCAGGGGAACAGAACAGAACAGGAAGGCTCAGAGGTCAAGGAGTCCGTAGCCTGGTACACTAAAAACTCACTCTCTCTACTGAGCCAAGACAGGAACAGGGCACGCTCAGTGGATAAGAGACACAGGAACAAAAGGAAAAAGTAAAAAAACATCTCTGACCGACCACTGGCCCCCTGAGAATGAGAACATGAACTTTGGCATCAGCAATGATCTCCAGCACAAACTCAATGATATGGTCCGATAGCTGGGACTGGGCCATCTATAAAAAGGCAGAAGCTGGTGGATTACATGAGTGATAAATTAAAAACCAGGCAGGTGAAAGAACTGAGCAATTAGGCCAGCTCTCAG
>NW_015151910.1:51608-54765 GCF_000732505.1 Cyprinodon variegatus
TTTTTGTTTACTGATTTAAAGAACCACAACTGACTGTCCCCAAAAATTCTGTTTAGTTAAAAAAAGATGCGATCATTATTAAGTGATTGTACTATGGATCGCACGTTTAATCACATCAGATATTGCTTTGTGCGGTATCTATACGCAGGCTGAATTTGTTCTGAACCTCATCAGCTTTTTCTAGCAGTCACAGTTATTTATTTCTTATTCCCTGGTTTGTTCAAATAATATTATAAAAGGACTTTCTAGGGAACATTTGTCTCTATTTGACATGGAAACGATTGAACTTATCATAGAGGCAGAGTTGGCAACTGCCTGCGGCCCCTATCAGCATGTGGCCCTACCAGTGAGGGGCCACGCTGGTGGCCCTCCACACTAAGAACACCTCTGGGATGAATTCAGTGCAAGAACAATTCAGAGTGCTTTACATGAATTATAATATAAAATAGATGGAAAATAAAAGCAGTAAAAATAAAGATAAAACATGATTAAAGCAGGTAGTGAAACCAATCAAGCAATCACAACCTTAAAATCATGATTCTAAACTTATGGCTTTTAAACGCAGACTTCAAAGAACTCAGGCTTTCAGCTCTTTTCCAGAATCAAAGCAACGACAAAAGTAGAAAAAAACAGACCATCAACTTCTGCTCCCATTTTCTCTTCCTCTGGTGTGGATTTTCATCAGTTAAACATCCAGAGGTGCAGAATGCCGCTGAATCAAGCAGGAGAGACTCACAGAGAGACAACGGTCAGACAGAGCTGAGAAAATAACCTCCATGATTGAGATCTCACACAATAAGACTTCTAGATGTCCTTTAAAAACATGCACTATATATCTATAGATATATAAAACCAATCAGATATGTTCATGTTGCGCTCCTCCAAAACCTGGTAATGAGTGAGAAGAAGAGACAGAAAGTGGCACGGTAAAGGAGCAGCTAAGAGAAAAAGACTGACAAAGACTGACTGGTGGTTGGTCAGTCTTTGGCACAAAGGTGTCAGCCATGAAACATTACCTGGAATGATTCCTTCAAGGTGGGATGATCTGAGAAACAAGGTTTTCCAGGCAGCATGGAGCTGATCGCTGGCTGATCTCAGATTATAGAGAAAAATCACTGAAGCAGCTTCAGGCAGAGAGGACTTCATTTTTTTTTTTTTTACTGCACTAGTGGCTCATTTTTTCAACAGTAGGCTGACAGGAAAGAGGGTGAGAGAGACGGGGAGAGACATGCGGCAAAGGACTACAGGTCGGATTCCATACATGGGTCGAGTGCACTAACCTCTGCGCCACCTGCACGCCCAGAGTCATTCATTCTTGATTATCTTTTTTTTGTGTCTGTCCCATTTAGCCAATCTAGCTCTAGGAATAGATGTCCCACAGCTAGATGCTAGCTGATAGCCCAATAGCTTTGCTTTCACAGGCGGACCAGCACAGCTGCTGCCATAAGGTTCATATTGGAACTTATATATTAAACTGCATCGAACTTTATTTAGGGAGTAAAATTATAGAGACGGAGGGGGGGGGGGGGGGGGGGGGGACTAAGGGGGAAGAGAGAGACAAGATAGAGTGACAAAACATCCAAAATAGACACAGAAGATCTAGAGTAACTCCTAGCTTCCACATCTGGATGAGACGACAGGAACAGAAAACAGAGAACAGCAAAAAGAAGACAACAGAGAACCAGAGTAAAGATCAGAAAGCTTCCAGAGCAGCAGGTATCCCTCAGATATCCACGTGTGTGGAAGGAAAACCTGTGGTGATTCCACAATATTAATCAGGGTGGGATAGATCTGTAGCATCAGATTAGCAGTTATTATCATTATCAATCTGTGAACACCTGGAACAAAATGCATGAGCATGCTGGTACCAAAAGCTTCTTCAGAGGGAAAGTATTATTAATAGGAGGTGTGGGCGGCCCCAGACTCGCCCTACAGGGCCCTGGACCAATAAAGAGGTGATCCTGGCCCCAGATATTGATTGATTGATTGATTGATTGATTGATTGACTCTATTGATCTCAGAGTGGAGAAATTTACTCGTTACATCAGCTATAACAGTGAAAAAGAGAAGAAGAAGGGGCCAAAGGAAGAAGAAGGTGCATGGGGGGGGGGGGGGTATATACAGTGTATTCAGTTCGTTCACATATGACAGCTGACGTCTCTTATTTAGCTGGATTATTATACAGGGTCATTGCAAAGGGTATTAATATATCCAGAGGGGCCCCAGATCACTGGGATACTAGGCGGGCAGACATAAGGCTGGCTGGACCCACAGGAGAAGGGCAGACGAGAAAACCCGGGGGCCTGAACCCCAAGGGGGCAATTTCCAAAGGGGCCCAACCCTGGAGGCCATACAGCCGGGGTCCCAGGGGGCCGCAGCAGCGAGGTTCATGCCTAAGGTGGACCTAGATGAGAGCCCCAAGGTCCGGGAGCGCGCCACCCCCCCAGTGGAAACCCCACAGGGCCAGGAGACCCAGGCCCGTGCCAGCAGCCGCTAGTAATGAGACAGCGCCCTCTGAAGTACCTAACCCCGCACCTAGAGCCCGTCAGCGCGCCAGCAGACACCTGACGCTGGCGGGGAGCCAATCGTTGATTAAGTTTAAACACCTGTGGCAGAATTCACTGGAAAGAACCGTTTCTCAGGAACCGCAGTGATTAGGAGCTATTATATAAAACAAGAAAAGTCTGGGAGAGCAGCTCAGCTCTAATTAGCATACTTAGATTTAGATTCCTTATCTCTCATTAATTATTTTTTATCTTTAACAAACTGACTGCAGCTTGCAGCCTCAACCATTTTATTCCAACATTAAACATTATTTTAATATTTTAATCAGTGAATATATCTGAAATACTACACATAAAGATGGTGTTTCAGTAGAACGGTGCTGCTTCCTTACTTGGCAAAGATCTCCTTTCTAACATGAGCAGCCTGGTGGGTCGCTCTGTCCAAACTGAACCCCGTTTAGCTCAAAGATCCACAGAGATCGCAGCTCCTGCTTATGAACCTTTTCTCCTAGTGTGACAGATCACACTATGCTTCAGCATCTAATAAAGTAGATCTATTATTAATTCAATTCAATTCAGTTTATTTATATAGCGCCAAATTCACAACACATGTCATCTCAAGGCACTTTACAGTTCAACCAGATCATACAGTC
>NW_015151910.1:55101-60711 GCF_000732505.1 Cyprinodon variegatus
CCAAAAGTCTAAGCCTATAGCAGCATAACTATAGAGACCGCTTCATATGAAGTGAGATTAAGGTCAGAGAGGAACCATGATCCGGCCTCAGTCACCATCTGCGTATCGGTACGATGGGGGCATGAGGAGAACGCTTTCCTTACCGACTGATTTATGAAAACGACCCCAACAGCGACTGCCTTCATCTAATTGTTTGTTTCCACAGGTTCAGGCTGCTGTTTTGGTAAGATCTCATTCTGGAGTGAATCTGCTGCGGCATAAACGAGCGTGGGTTATCCCTCCCACCATACTGAGGGAAAATGTGGACTACACCCAAAAGGAATATATTTCCAGGGTGAGGAACACTGAAAATGTCACTGAGAGAAACCCTGGATGTGTTGGAGCATGAGAGACTGAACTTTGACCTGGTTGGTGAAATTATGTTTCTGAATGTTTGACTTTAAAGACATTTTGATCAGGCAAGTGCAAAGTGGTCCCTTACAGAAGCAGACCCAAATAATCAATAAATAAGGTCAATATGAGAGCTCCGCTCCAGCTCCTGTGTTTTCATAACGTTCTCACTTCTCCTCTTCGACGTAGTCTAATCGGTTTTTTTCTGTTTCAGATCCGATTCGATCTACCAAAGGGAACCAAAGTCAGGTACGAATTAAAGGGCAAAGGAGCAGATCAATATCCATTCCATGTGTTCGTGGTTGATGAGAAGGGACTTGTTAGAGTGACCAAAGTGCTTGACAGGGAGCAGATTCCCGTCTACAATGTAAGTCTGCAGCCTTTGTCCTGTTCAGCATTGATGTGGTTTTACCCATAATGACATAGAGCTAGTTGGTTTTAGTGTTCAAACTGTTCCTACAGGTGATGATTTATTGAGGTGTTGTTGTAAAGATAGAGATCATATTTCAGCTGCTATTTTCCTCTAAGCCTGTTTTAACAGGCTTAGAGGAAAATAACTCATGTGTTTTCTAATGTTTGCACCGCTCACATGGTTGAAGTTCTTGTTTGAATTTCACAGTGGTTTAATTTTAATAGAAGTTTATAAAAAAAGCGCTAAAATTTAAGTTTAATTAGTGTAATAATTCATGCATTACTCTATTGTACATGGGTGAGTAAAACTCTGACCTGGTTGACTGAGAATCCTGACCAGAATGAATAAAAATTCTGCTAATTGTTGCAGTTTCAGAATAATTTTTGAGTGTTAAGATTTCAGAAACAGGGTCAGGTCTCCTGGTACGATGGTTACGCTGCAGAGGTCAAGGTGCTCACTGTCTCAGTCCTACAGCGTTTGCACAACACATGTAAACATGACAGAAATAACAACATTATGAATAATCTTTTGTTTAGATCACAGCTTTTGCCAGACGCGAAGATGGCAGCGCATTAAATGAGAATATTACACTTCAACTTAAGGTTGAAGATGACAATGACAATCCTCCCAGGTTTGATTCATCAATGAAAGCTGAGGTGGATGAGTGCATTCCTGAAGGTCAGTGTGGCAAACATTAAACTCATAAAACAATTAAGCTAATTGTTTTTAACTGTGATTTAATTTATTTTTTAGGATTTTAAACAATAAGCTTTCAAACTATTTGAACATATTATTGTTTCACTCATTGTTATTGTTGTCGCTTAAATAACATCAACTGGAGGAAAATCTTTTTGACTTTGTTGCATCTGAACCTGTTTTCTCAGGGACTTCAGTCCTACAAATCAAGGCCAGTGATGCAGATGATCCAGAAACATCCAACGCTCAGATCGCCTACTCCATCATAGACCAGAAACCACATGACCATTTTAAGATGACCAAGGATGGCCTGATCTATGTCGATTATCCTCACTTGGATAGAGAAGTAGGAGCTTCACCAGCTGTTTCCTTCCTTCTTCTAAACATTATAGCCTTTCATCATATTAGCTGTTTTCATTGAAAAAAGATCAGAACTCTCACCAAGATCCTCTACTGCAGTATTTAGAGCAATTAAGACGTACAAACTCGTTAGCATACACAAAGCCCATCTTCAAACCAAGTGCGATTCGTAGTTTATTTCTAAACTGAGTGGAAAAGCCCAGAAAGATCTTTTTGTTTGCGTTTTATTGAGTTAGCAGATCATATTCTGATGAACAAACCAAAACATTTAAAGAACATGCAAACTAAACCTCACCATTTATTAAAGCTGGAGCAGATGGGGGGGGGGGGGGGGTGCATTTTTTGTTTTGGCATTTAGTGTGTTTACAAGTCATTTGATTTCCACAATTGTGAGTCATTTCTTCCTGTTGAAGGGCATTTTCCCTCTCTACTGTCCCTGCATGCATGCTCAGGGTGAGGGATTGCTGAATGGTCAATGGCCCAATCCCAAACCCCCCTCTAATCATTAACCCTTAACTATCAGTGCCACTCCCAGTAAAGTCTCACTTGCTGCTGTAGAAGGCGCCTAGATTGAAGGTGGGGGGTATAAATGTGAAGTAATGGCCTCATCCCTCCAACGGAAGAGCATGCGTTGCTATGGCAACACAGTGACGCTTTATGTGTAGGGCAGTACTTCACATTAAACATTTGTCCCTTTCAAATGTTAAGGTCAAACTATTTCAAAGAGGACCTTCCATATCTCATAAACGAACTTGTGATTTTCTGTCAGAGTGACGAAGATGCAGGAAACCAGCAGAATGTATATCTGGAGGAACGCGTTTCCTCTGTCATCAGGCCGCTGTTACACCAGCTGGAAACATAAACCTTTAGCACCTAAATTACTCCCACAAGTTACAGTGGAAACGTTGACCTAATTCTGCTTATGCAGTGCCGACAGCAGACTAAGAGAAAACCAAAGTACCTAATCCCGTTATTAGAAAGGATGAAGACAGTATAGCTAATCCCCACAGGCCAGAGAGGACAGGCTGGAGCATGCAGCCTGCTGCAAAGACCAGCTGAGCTGAAAAGGGACGCCCAGGTGTTCAGGCAGAGAGGTGGAGAGAGCTGGAGGGAAGGAATGCTGGGACCAGGCATAGCAGGGAGAAAATATGATTTATTACAACAATAAATGTCAAGAAAACTCAGCAAACAATAACAAGAATATTCACTGGAAATTTAACAAAAACTACACAAAAGCACATAATAACTCTTTTTCCCTTGGTATGCATTGATTTCGGGGTTTATTTGACTTTCTGCAGCACTCTGAGTGAAACACTTGTCTTCATTAGGCTCTAACTGCTAATTTCCTTTCAGGAAGAAGATACATACATTCTAACAGTGACTGCTGCAGATCTATACGGCGCACCAGGGGGACACACTACAACAGGCACCGTCACTATCACACTTAACGATGTCAACGACAATCCTCCAACTCTGGAAAAATCTGCAGTAGGTGTCTGGTTTCAGTGAGAACATGTTGCTTTGAGGTTTCCAAGAGTTTGTCATAACTTTGGTGGACTGGTTTGCTGTGTCTATGTTACAGCTTCTATATGCATGAACTGGTTGAATTGTCTGTAAAAAGCCTTCAGAGAATGTGTGCTGTAGAAATAAGCTGAATTGATATGACTATGCATAAGTAACAAACTCCTGAACTTCCTGTTTCCTTTTTTAACTTTAAGGCCTTGTTTGGTTTGTAGGTTTCTTTATATTTATGTTATAATCTGGGTAACTGACGCTGCCTCTATCCACTGATGAAGCTCCTCCAGACTGACTTGGTTTTGCTGGTCGGCTTGAGTCCAACTTTCATTTCTGGGTATTTATTTTAGGACTTAAATCTACTGAAAAATAGCTAAATAATAGGATCAATGATGATGATGATGATGATGATGATGATGATGATGAGAGAAAAGTTTGACAGCCACTCAGCCAGCATACTAACTGGTATCCATTAAATCAGGTAACAGGAACCCTGCGACCGCCACTACCCTCCAATTACGTGTCAAGAGAAAACGGAATAAAAAATAACAGAAACAGGAAGCCTGGCTCTGTCTCATTGCCAATTGACTTTGACCCACTTCTTCTGCTATTGGGGGTGGAGGGTGGTGTTTGGGACATGTCACCAGCACTGTGGGAGACTCTTTCATACTTAAGATGTGAAGGGATAAGCAACCCTGACCTGCTCACACATTGAAGCTGTGATGAACAAACGAATGAACCATCACATTGTTCTGTGTGTGTTTTTCAGTATGAAGGAAGCATTGAAGAAAACAAATTTGGTGTTGAGGTGATGAGGATCAAAGCACAGGACAACGACCTCGACAACACGGAAAACTGGGAGGCTGTTTTTGATATTGTCAAAGGGAATGAGGATGGATATTTCAGCATAAAAACTGATCCCAAAACCAATGAGGGCATCTTAGTGCTTGAGAAGGTATTGCACTATTATACACTAGTATATTATATACTTAAGGCTGTACAGATAAGCCCCAAGTATTGAAAAAGCCTAGCAAAAATAGGACACAACAGGAATCAATTCTAATCTAAAAAAAACATAGAAGGATGTGGTAGTGATGAAAAAGGGGTCCCTATGTCCTCCAGCAGTCTAAGCCTATAGCAGCAGAACTATAGAGATAGATCAGGATAACCTGAGCCACTCTAACTAGAAGCTTTATCAAAAAGGAAAGTTTTAAGCCTAGCCTTAAAAGTAGACAGGGTGTCTGCCTCACGGACTAAAACTGGTAGTTAGTTCCACAGGAGAGGAGCCTGAGAACTAAAAGATCTGCCTCCCATTCTACTTTTAGAAATTCTAGGAACCACTAGTAAACCTGCAGATTGAGAGCGAAGTGCTCTGTTAGGAACATACGGAATAAGTTGGGAATTAAATATTTAGCCTTCCTGATTGGCTGCTATGGCTATCACTAACTTGAGCTGAATGTCAGTTGTGTTTTTTAAGAAACTGTAAATATAATTTCTATTCAAACGAATTTTGTTTCTCATGGAGAGGGTTGCACAATGTTTTGAATGCATGAATATTATCAGTAATAATTATTAATTTATAATTCATCCTTATTAAAATTAACTCTTCTTATAAAATTAATAGTGATTAATGCTACTAGGCTTTAATGATGATAATCAACAATTATCTTAATCTACAGTTAAATGTGATTATCTAAACGAGTTGTGGAACTGGGTTGAATAAACCCCTGTAAATGTTTTCATTTTAAATCTTAATTGGTAATTATTAATGATGTCATGTCTTCATCCCAGAATACAGCCACAAAACTCTGCAGACAATATTTCCATACGTGCCCTAAGCTTTTAGTGTGGCAACTCATTCCCAGCAGAGATTAGATTTTAATGGCAACATAAAAGGTGGGATGAATACGTCTCAACCAGGAATCAGCCAGAGACGAAACAGGTGGTGACAAAGATCGTGATTCAGTGCAGCTTGATAAAAGGAAATTAGTTTATCTCTGCATAGAGCTGAATCACACACCATTAATATTCCACATTTCAAGGCATTTCTCTTGAGTTCAAACTTTTTTCTTCTGTATCCCTCTTTAGGCTGTGGACTTTGAAAAGGTAAAAACCATGGATCTGGGGTTAGTAGTACGGAACAAGGCTCCACCGTTTGGATCCTCTGGAGGAGGGGCTAGTGGGGCTAGTGGGGGCGGTGGGGCTAGTGGGGCTAGTGGGGGCGGTGAGGCTAGTGG
>NW_015151910.1:61020-63141 GCF_000732505.1 Cyprinodon variegatus
GGTGGGGGCAGTGGGGGAGGTGGAAGCAGTGGGGGTGGTGGGGGCAGTGGGGGTGGATCTGGAGGATCCAGTGGAACAGCTTTGAAGACCTATCCAATCAAAATCAACGTGAAGAACCAGCCGGACCCCCCACATTTTGATTCAGTTGCCAAAGCTATTCCAGTAACACGAAACCAGCCCTTCAGCATTAATAACATTGTTGCCCGTTATCCTGCAATAGATGGAGACACTGGGAATCCAGCAAAGAATGTTACGTAAGTATATACACTAACAAAATTAAGCCTCATCTTTGCTCATTGACTCATCTAGTTATTTCTTTATATGCGGTGTAGGTATCTGAAAGCCAACGACCCCCTCAACTGGCTTAGCATTGACCCCCAGACAGCTGAGATCAAACTGACCAAGGACCCTTATAGCGACCCGTCTACACGCCGTCTGGTCAATGGGACATATTTTGCTGAAATACTCTGCATCACAGACGGTACAGTTTTATTATTTAAGGTTTGATATATTTAGACACAGCAGAAAAAGTTTAAATTGGTCAATAAACTGAGGTTAAGGTACTTGTTAATCAAATCAACCCACTATGAGTGAGGAGAGACATTTGGCAAAGGTCAGCAGGGCTGGGACTCTGCCTCCCCACCACAGCAGCATCCACAGTTCATTTTTACATCTATTAATGCTGCTAAGTTTATCCTTTTAAAGCTTAGCTAACCTGTAAAATCATTTAAAAGATAATCCTGTAACAGTGTCAGGAGCACTGGAGTTACATAGTACTGGCATTATGGAATGTGTTAGTTTGGCTTGAACAAACACTCAGAGGAGAGGCGATGGTGCAGAGCCACTGATTCAAAGACAGCGTTGCTAAAAAAAACAACAACACTTAAGATCAAAGGCTGACTGTTTGTGTAATTTGCTCATTATGTGCAGAAACTAAGACTTTTAATACGTAGGTTATAAACATCTCTGATCCAAAAAACACATCTGCTCTTTGCTGTCTGTCAAATTGCATCAAGAGTTTAATCTTTAAGCTTTATGTACATATTTCATTTTTTCAGTTGAAGGCAGTCGCTGGGAAATAATGTTCTATAACATCTAATTTGATGTATTAACAAAAAAATAAATAAAAATACAATCAAATCTAGGTGAATATTTTCAGGGTTAGACCTTCAGAGATGAAAACTGGTCTCAACCTTTATCTTTTCCAACCTTGGATCTTTTTGTCTTGATCTTGTTTTTTCATCAAGGCTGTTTTTGACTTTGCAGTTTTGTAAAACAATGTAGAGTAAAAAAAGTAAAATAATACTAATAGTATCTCCCTTGGTCTACACCTGCACCTGCTCTACACCAGTGGTCTCCAACCCTGGTCCTCAAGATCTACTGTCCTACAGATTTTAGATGCATCCCTGCTTTAACAGAGCTTAATTAAATGAATGGCTTGAAAAGGTAATCAATCATTTGATTCAGCTGTGTTGAAGCAGGGATGCATCTAGAATCTGTAGGACAGTAGATCTTGAGGACCAGGGTTGGAGACCACTGCTCTACACCCTGTGTAGGTTGCTTTAGCCGTCTATGTGCTCCGGTGGACCTGTAGAAGGCATTTGATGGTGGCCGTTGAGTTTCCCTGTGGGGTGCGCTCCAGGAGTCAGGAGCTCTTTACTGAAGGGCACACAATCTTTGTAGAAGTGGAGAAGGAGTTTGGTTGGAATCACCGGCATTAAGTTGGACCGGCCCTGCTCCCAGTGCATGTTGGACTCAAGCAGTGCTTGATGAACAGGATTTCTAGTTGAGCCAAGGGCCGGAGGGAGTCTGGTTTGGGGACCAGAGGATTCATCATTGCTTATTGCAGATAACGTGGTTTCGCTGGTTCCCACCTGCCAAGACCCACAGCATTCACTGGGGAAATTGATAAGGAGCTGGGATAAAGATCAGCTTCGCCAAGTTCGAGGCCGTGGTTCTTCACTGAAAAAGTTGGTTTTCCCTCTTCAGGTTGGGGAGGTCCTGCTTCAAGGCGAGGAGTTCAAGTATCTTGGGTTCCTGTTCATGATTAGAGGTTGAGGTTGATTCCACCTTTATGGGGATGCTTTGGGGCTAGTGGGGGCGGTGGGGCTAGTGGGGCTA
>NW_015151910.1:63384-74651 GCF_000732505.1 Cyprinodon variegatus
CAAAAGGCAAAGCTGTCTATTTACTGTTGGTCTATGTTCCTCATGTGCTCAGGAAATCAGATCATGAACTAAAGATACTAAAATCAACTTCCTCAGCAGGATGGCTGGGCTCTCCCTTACAGAGAGGGTGAGGAGCTTTACCATCTGGGGAGGCTCAGAGCACAGCTGGTTCTCCTCAACATCAAGAGGAGTCAGCTGAGGTGGCACGGACATCTTCTATAGATGCCCTTTAATGCCTCCTGCTGAAGGAGGCCCAGGAGACGCCCAGGACATGCTAGAGACTTTGGCTAATCCCAAACCAGCCCCTATGTCTTTCACTATGAAGTCCCACTCCAGCTGAGGAGGGCGCCTTGATTGATGCTATATGTGGAAGTAGGCTGCCCTCGTTCCTACACTCAAAAAGGAAAGCAGTTGTTGCTATGGCAACACGAAATGCCTCATGTGAGAGGCTCGAAATCAAACATTTAGACGTTTTTGAAAATAAACTCATAAAATCATTTAAATCTGTTATTTTGACAAATATGCAGAGATTCAGTGGAACTTACAATTAAAGCAGTTTTTCCTCCACTAGTAGGTCGCTGTTAGACCCAATGCTAAGACTGACGCTACCTCCAACTGGTCTTAGAAAATCAGACGAAAATAGTTCAAGCAAATTTAATGACTAATCAAACTATAACCAACTGATTTCAATCTATTTCATGGTGTCATCATCATTTCCTGTGTGAAACTGACTTAATCGCCATCATGCTACCTGCTGATGAAAACATTAACATCTAACATATTTTAAAGGTTTACTAAAAGAAAACATCTAATGTAATAGAATAATTGAATAAAACAGTTTGTGGAAGTTTGCATTGTATGAAACTGATTTAGTTACTAAAGTAGCATCAACTTTCCCCTTAAAAAAAACAAAAAATGCTCATAATACAAAATGTGGATATTTTGTATGTGCAGGAAAACAGAACATCATTAGTGGGAAAGAGGTTCTGTCATTGTGTTAGTGAGATAGAAGGCCATCATAACCAGCTTTGTGTGTTTACCCCCCCACAGATATGCCGGCTAAAACAGCTACTGGCACTATAGCCATCGAGGTGCAGCCGTTCAATGATCACTGCCCAAAGCTGACCACAGACTTAATGTCGATGTGCACATCAGAGAACAAGCTGATTGTTAATGCTGAAGATGAAGATGCATTTCCATTTGGAGCACCTTTTAACTTTAGCATTGACCCAGACGGCACACAGGGGAGCTGGCAGGTGAAGCAACACAATGGTAAGAAAATATTCTGAACTGAATCTCCAGAAAATGTGAATCCTAGACTGTCTCCATCATGTGACACAGTACATAACATTCGTTAAATGACAGTAAAACATGGTGAACTGCCTAAAGAGAATCTACTACAACTCCATGAGGCTAGAAAATGGCCATGATTCAGTTTAAAAGTGATAAAAATTTAGAGTCTGCTGGGGATCAATACATCTCAACCTCAACGGGCCGACAGAGAAGATGAGCTGATAGACTCTAAAGAAAAGGCTGCAGCTTAACTTATCATTAAGAGTGACGAGACGTTCAGTAGAAAACTCACCACATCTGAAGCAGCGAGATCCAGCTGACTGCTGATGCTGAAACACAGAAATGTTTTGAGACGGGGGAACAGGGCTTGGCGGAGCCGCAAATCTCTGCAGCATTACGTGGATCAACAGGTGTGTCAGAGGATAGGATCCAAGCAGCAGCCAGGGGAGGATCCAAAGCTCACTTTAAGTTGAAATGGTGTCATCTAAATGAAGTCACAGCCCATCCAAAGCCTGCACACAGCAGACAGGTGCCGATTGGAGGCCTTTTAAGGAGCTTTGGATGCTGATTGGCTGTCGTGGAGGTGTGGTTCAAAGCTGATTGGCTGTGCCGCAGGGGGATGAAGGAAAGCAAATGAGTTTCTTCAGGTGAATGTCCGCCTTGGCTCAATAATATAAAAAAATAATCAAAATAATAATAATAAAACCAGCTGGCACATCCAGCATCCAGCAGAATGAGATGCTATAAGCGCCTAAACGAAATAAAATAGGATGAATCTATTTTCTTTTCATCTTTATTAATACTATATTTAATGTGGCATGGAAAAAACTGGGCTCCGTTTCTTCGTATTGTGTAATGAAACTCAGTGGGGATGACAGTTGTTTCTCATATTTTCATTGTTGGTTTCAGGTTGTAAAACAAATGATGCACAGATTCAAATTCATGTTGGACTTTATTTTATGCACTACATAGATTTTATTGCGTTGAGAACATGCAGCGATGCACAGCTTTAAGGGAACATTGGTGCTCACACTGCTGGTCCATAGATGCAGATAATAACCAGGTCAGCCATTTTCTTGGGGGCCCCAGGCAGCTCGGGGCCCTAAGTTATTGCTAGGCTTGCTTGCCTTCCTGCAACAGGCCTGCCCCCCAGACTCAGGGAAAAAAAGGTATTTATTAGCTCATCTACGTCAATGCTGTCCAAGAAAATCACAGTTCAGAACGGAGCTCTTTTTCACCTCACAAGACTTTTTCTACAAAAGACATGCACCCAATCCTGGTTTATTTATACTCTAACATGGTTGGTTGTATATGCATGTGTGCATGGCAAAGGGCTCATGGCCTGTGTGGAAAATTTAGTGTTATTTTACTGACCCACCGTGTTTCCAAGGCCTCAAATAATATCTTTTCCACAGTCAGAGGAACATCAGCTGCTTTTAGGTGGTCTGTTAGCCTTTAGCTTCAACATGCTGCTCTGTCATTTCCTGTCTAATTTCTAGAAACAACTCTTTGCATCTTCTGGTCCATGTTGAGTGTGGTATTCAGTTGAAGCATAGTTGAAAGGAATTGTCTGACTATAGAATTTTCTTTAGTAATTCTTTTTTTTTTGTTATTTCTGAGGCCATAGTTATTTTTTCCTTTTTATTATAGCAAAAATTCTGTGTGAATATATTTATATGTGTTTTTGTGTTTTATCAATCAATGCACTTATTAACGATGCCTATCATTGCTGTATCTCACAGAGACGGCAGCTATTGTGCAGGCGATGGAGGACCTTTGGCCTGGTGTCTACAAACTGATGTTTGTGGTGGAAGACCAACAGGGAAAGTCTTGCCCAGAATCACAAAAACTGAAAGTTAGTGTCTGTGTCTGTAAGGATGGGGATGTCTGCAAGAAACAAACTGCACCTCCTGCGAAGTTAGTAGGTGCAGGCATTGGCCTTCTTTTTCTGGGACTGCTACTTCTACTTTGTGAGTACCACTGAGTTCTACTTACAGTTGTATGTATATATATATATATATATATATATATATATATATATATATATTAGGGCTGTCAATCGATTAAAAAAATTAATCTAATTAATTACACACTTTGTATTGAATTAATCTAAATTAATCGCATATCATTTTTGCTATGAAAGTATTTTAAATATTTTTAATTCAAATGATTCAATAAATAATCAGCATTAGATACATTAAAGTTCAAAAACTCTTTAATTCACATTTCTTGCCTTCAGACGTTTAACATGTGTCTTTGTGGCATATGTGGCACATAGTAACGTAGGGGACACAATGAAAATAAATGAACACTCCTCTCAATATCAACATTTTTAACAGCTTTACAACAGATCAGGTCACAGAGACCAAAAGTTTAACATAGTGCAATAAAGTTGAGCATAAACTTTCAATAAAAAAAAAACCCTTTTACCACAAAACATAAAAAAGCAACAACATGTGCCTCACCTCTACTTCTCCTTCAGCCAGTCACTGAGACAAACTAGCTTCTTTACATTCTCAGAGCTCACGGCTGCCCTCTTTTCTTCGCTATGTTACCTGCAAGAGAAAAAGTCTCTCACCAGGAACAGAACCATCAGGGGCAGCCAGATATTTGCGAGCCAGGACAGATAGCTGTTGATGGGCTCCTGCATGAGGTTTCCACCACTGCAGCAGGCATTCCTCCATGCTAATGGTGGGCTCTGCTTTGTAGTGGTTCAGAGCCCTGCTTGGTTCCACCATGTCATCATCTGAGTCTGAGTCTGAAGCAAAGAGAAGGAGGCTTCGCTTTTTCGGTGGCTCTTCTACAGGTTCTAGGGTAGCTGTACTGGTTTTATTTTCCAGCAGAGCCTGAAGGCTGGTCCAGACTGCTTCTCTATCTCCTTTTTTAAGACACTTCAAGTCCTTAAAGCGTGGGTCTAATGCTGAAGCTATGTTGAGCCATCCATTGTTGATGTTTGCTTGCCGTTCAGACAGGGCCTTTTTAAAGGCAGTCTTGAATTTTCCAACATAGGCTGGGTCCTCGTCCGAAACTTCCATTGCACGGTACAGATGGCAGAGAGCAGGCAACACAACAGAGCAGTCAAGGTGGCAGAGAGCAGGCAACACAACAGAGCAGTCAAGGTGGCAGAGAGCAGGCAACGTGGCAGAGAGCAGGCAACACCACAGAGCAGGAAACATAACTCCAAGGAGCTCCGTCACATATCTGCATTGGATGATAAGAGATAGACACACTGCATTTAGCTATATCAGTCATAGCAGTAGCCTAGCCTACTTAAACAATTAAACAATAAAAAATAAAAAAAATACTGTAAATTTCTGTACAATAAAAAATAAATAAATTTTTTGTGTGTGCGTTTGTGTGTGTAAGCTTTTACCTGCATGGTTCAAGGATGGTTTTCAGCCTCTGAAGTTTGTCCCACTCAGATGTAGTCAGCATAGTCAGCTTCTGTCTGCTCAGTGTAGCCTTCATAGCCTCCTGGTTCTCCAGGAGATGAGAGATCATGGCGAGTGATGAGTTCCATCTTGTGCTAACATCCTGAATCAGACTTTGATTCACTTGCCCAAGTTGAGTTTGCTGCTGGTGGAGCTCCTCTGTATCGGCAGGGCTATGTTTAAAATGTCCCACTATCTTACAGTACTTTGCCAATGTGTCACAAACCCGCTGTCTGTGAGGCAAACAGAGATGCTTCTCTGTGACATATGAGCAACACAAGGCATGTGCTCATATGGAAGCTTTCTCGCCGCGGCGATCATGGCCTCCGTTTTTAGCATTGCTAACGCAAATGACTGGAGTTTCCATTCACAATCAATGATGTGTGCCGTAACACCAAGGTAATTGTGATTGCTAACTGAAGTCCAGTGATCCCCTGTCAGTGCGATATGTTCTGCTCCCACCAGTACATCTCCTTTTGGGTTTTTTTAAGTGTCGTACAGCTGCTGGATTTTTGACATAATAGTGTTTTGTGACGGCGGGTTATATGTCATGTCTGAAGAGGCTATTTGCAAAACCTCTGCTAACCCGCTGTCTTCTATCAGTGAAACTGGTCTGCAAGACATTGCGATCCATTTAGCAAGGGAATTGCTCAGTCGGTCACATGCAGATTTGCTTAGTTTACGTTTCAGTGTTTGCTCCAAAGGTTTGATGATGAGGTTGGCTGCTAGAGCTTGTATCACAGGACGTGCTAGGTCGTGGTGCTACCTGTGGGTTAACTCCTGGATGCTTTGCACCTATGTGGTACTTAAGAGTTGACGCACTCCGGTGGTATGCAAATTCCTTTCTGCAGACATTGCAGATGACTTTGCTTTTATCAACAATTCCCTCAATAACGGAAAATCAAGGACCCAATGTAAAAAAAACGGCGTTCCCCTTTAAGTACCCTTGTTTAGCATGTCCTAGATTTCCCCATGCATTGTACAGCTAATTCACCTCCTTTGCTTTTATTGGAGATATGATTCAGTTTAAAACTGTTAGTTTTCTCTTAGTTAATTATGTTAAATTACTTTTCTTCCAGTGATTCCTTTGTTGATGTGCCTCTGCCAGTGTGGAAGTGCGGCTAAATATAAGGACCTCTTTACTGATGTGCCTTATTCTACAAAATCTCATCTCATTCACTACGACACTGAACCCCCTGCAGACAATGTGGTGAGACAAACATTTTTAGATATTTTCAGTGTTTTAAAGTTAATGACCTGATTTGACAGAAAACATAAATACTTTGCTCCAATAATTGTTGCGTTGATCTTTTGCAGGAAGCTGCTGCTTTGCTGACCTTACCAACACAGAATATAAAGGGTGGGGATCTACAATATGTAGAAGCTCTGCCAGGGGCTGGATTTGAAATGCAGCAATCGGTGGCTTCCATGAATCAGGGCATGTTCCAAGGTGTGTCCTCAAATGGCTTCAGAGACGAAATGGGGATGAACATGTGGGAAGGCAGTGGCTTTGGGTCCGAAACTCGAGAGTCAAGAGGATATCATGACTTGGCTTTACCAGACAGCTTCCTTTCACTCTACTACATCCAGGTGAAACCTCATTTTCTATTGAAAATATAAATCATGTCAGTTTGATTGAAATATTTGTGCATTTTCTGCTGCTTTGGTCCAACATGTGGTGTTTCTGTTATATCAATGCAGCCATTTTAATGGAAGCTGTGTTCATTCATGAAACTTAGTGGCTTTGGTAGCTAAGCACAGAGGTAACTGTAACTGTAAAGTGCTTTGGAGTCTCCTGGCCTTTAAAGGCGCTGTATAAATATATAAGAGCATTTACCATTTAGCAGCATTTCATTTTCATTTGCTGGAAGGTTAAAGATCAGAGGAGTCTGCTAATCAAGGTACTTAATAAACAAGCTGTTAGCAGGGAATTAATTGACATTTTATTTATAAAAATAATGTAGGATCACAATTATCAGAAAAATTAAGATTGAATTAAGAGACAAACTATAGGAAAAGTAAATAAGCAGATTGATCCCAACAGAGATTTATTTTCTGTTAGTTGAGTGACAGATGAAAACAATCGTTCCCCCAATCTCTGTTTTTAACTAATGTTAAAGATGGCTTCGTCATTAAGGAACTATTTTAGAGTAAATCTTTGTTATTCTTTTTTTTGCTTTATTCTGATAACTGACTAACTCTTCTTTCAACAACAGAAGACCAGTGGAGATGAGAACGTTGAGATAACAGATACCCAGCTGGTGTACGACTATGAGGGCGAGGGCTCCCCTGCTGGCTCTGTGGGATGCTGCAGTCTTCTGGATTCAGACAATGACCTGAGTTTCCTTGATGATTTTGGACCGAGGTTTAAAACGCTTGCTGAAATATGTGGTGGCAAAATAGTCCAATCTGAGACGACGACACAAGCGGAGACTGCTCTACCTAATGTTCCTGTGAGCAACGTTCGAGTGTCAGAGCCAGATTTGTTGACCAGCCAAGAGGTGTCCCATATGTCCATTGTGCAGTCGGCCAACTCCAGAACCGAGCAGAGGTTAGCCAGTGAAAGAAGGGAGCAGTCTGAGATCAGGGAGAGCAAGGCCGCAGTGAAGGAAGGGATGACCTCAGTGCAGGCAGGGATGGCGCACCAGAACCAGATGGTAGTTCTAAACCAACAGCAGCCCGTCTACTTTACCACCGCGCCTATGATGCAGCCCATGCACTATGTTGTTCAGCAGCCCCTTCAGAATGCAGTGATACTAGCTGAGGCACCTGCCTCCAGTCTTCAGCACATGGTAATGGTTAATGGCACTGATATCGCCTCATCCCAGGGAGTTATTGTTCAAGGTCAGACAATGATGCCCAATGTACAAACCCAGAGCCTTGGGGCAGTGCTGGTTTACAGCAGGGTTAACCAGGGAACCACTGGGAACCTGATCTCTGGCTCCCAAAACATGATGTTTGTTGAAAGCAATGTCCCTGCTGGATCTGTGAGAGTACTAAACGGTAACCAGGTTAGCCTTGCTCAGGGTGGTGCGACACTAAACGGGTTGTCAGGATCTCAGACAATCATTAAGAAGCGGGAGTCAAACAGCAGAGGGCAGCAGAGTCAGGGTGGAAAAGGTTCCTTCCAAAAGTCTGAAGTCTCGCGTGGTCAAAAGGTTCATGTGATCAGTGGTGCATCCGGCGGCTCTGAGGGAAGCACCTCTTCCTACACCCTTACTACATCCACCAACAATGGAGTAGTTGTTGGGCAGAAGCCCAGAGTAATGAACTAGAGACGCTGCGTCTACTGCAGTCAACAATCACCTATTGTGTGGTCTAGGGTGATGGGAGCTTATCTAAAGCAGGTGTTTGGGTTAAGCAATAGTTCCCAAAGGTTTTAGCACAGTTACCATTTGTTCTTATGTCTTGTAAAGTTAGCTGAAACTGCACAGGCTTTGTTTGGGCATAGCTTCTATGTTCCCATGGCCTAAAGAAGCCTGGGATTAAAAAATAATGAGAAGTTTCTACTATGGCCCTTAAATTTGCCTGACCTACAGTAGATAGATCCAGAATGTATAGATACAAACAGCTGATTATAGAGGTGACCTGGAATTACTTTAGGGTTAGGGTTAGGATTTACTTGATGATAACAACCTACTGAGCCTAATCTAGAGCCATTCTGTGGGACTGATAACCTCTAATAACGACCATTTATTGGGATGATATAATGTTGCTGCAAACAGTGCAACAACAGTGTAAAAGAAGACGGTATCAACCTGAGGATGAAGCCATGAGATGATGAACTGGTTCTACCTGTTACAACGTTTTTATTCTCTGAATTTGTTTTACTGAACATGTATTCCTGATATCTAAAAAAAACTTTTTTTATTCTCAGGATGACCATTTTAAATAAAATGCCATTCTTCACATCTATAATAAACATTCCGGATGTCTAGAAATTAATTATATATCTCTATATTCTTATTGTTAGTGGTCAGCATTTGTATTATTTTGACTATAAAGAAATCTATTTCCGATATCATAAATAAATACTCAGTCAAGCNGTTAATGGCACTGATATCGCCTCATCCCAGGGAGTTATTGTTCAAGGTCAGACAATGATGCCCAATGTACAAACCCAGAGCCTTGGGGCAGTGCTGGTTTACAGCAGGGTTAACCAGGGAACCACTGGGAACCTGATCTCTGGCTCCCAAAACAGGATGTTTGTTGAAAGCAATGTTCCTGCTGGATCTGTGAGAGTTCTAAACGGTAACCAGGTTAGCCTTGCTCAGGGTGGTGCGACACTAAACGGGTTGTCAGGATCTCAGACAGTCATTAAGAAGCGGGAGTCAAACAGCAGAGGGCAGCAGAGTCAGGTTGGAAAAGGTTCTTTCCAAAAGTCTAAAGTCTCTGGTGTTCTCTGGTGTTCTGGTGTTGTTGGGCAGAAGCACAGAGTAATGAACTAGAGACGCTGCGTCTACTGCAGTCAACAATCTGGTCTAGGGTGATGGGAGCTTATCTAAAGCAGGTGTTTGGGTTAAGCAATAGTTCCCAAAGGTTTTAGCACAGTTACCATTTGTTCTTATGTCCTGTAAAGTTAGCTGAAACTGCACAGGCTTTGTTTGGGAATAGCTTCTATGTTCCCATGGCCTAAAGAAGCCTGGGATTAAAAAATAATGAGAAGTTTCTACCATGGCCCTTAAATTTGCCTGACCTACAGTAGATAGATCCAGAATGTATAGATACAAACAGCTGATTATAGAGGTGACCTGGAATTACTTTAGGGTTAGGGTTAGGATTTACTCGATGATAACAACCTACTGAGCCTAATCTAGAGCCATTCTGTGGGACTGATAACCTCTAATAACGACCATTTATTGGGATGATATAATGTTGCTGCAAACAGTGCAACAACAGTGTAAAAGAAGACGGTATCAACCTGAGGATGAACCCATGAGATGATGAACTGGTTCTACCTGTTAGAACGTTTTTATTCTTCATCTTCACCTGCTGACAGATAATTTTACCCAAATAGATACATTGATCCACTACCATTCAAGAAATAAAACAAGTAATATAACCCGTCACAACAGCCTATGGCAAGCCGTTTTGACATGAATTTGTTTTACTGAACATGTATTCCTGATATCTAAAAAAAACTTTTTTTATTCTCAGGATGACCATTTCAAACAAAATGGCATTCTTCACATCTATAGTAAACATTCTGGATGTCTAGAAATTAATTATATATCTCTATATTCTTATTGTTAGTGATCAGCATTTGTATTATTTTGACTATAAAGAAATCTATTTCCGATATCATAAATAAATACTCAGTCAAGCGTATAAATGTCAGAAGACCACTTAAAATGTGTAAGCATTTCTAGATCTATAAAACTTCATCCTTAATAGTATAATTTGGTTTTTTACTTTCTGAAATACAGTTTCTGCTGTGGCCTTCATATAAACTCACACATTAACTCGACCAACAATCTTCTCCGTCGCCATCTTCCTCAGCTGTAGAGCTTTTTCTCTTTGTCTCTTAAACACAGTCTACATTTCTTTTGTTTTATTTCCTCATTAAAATCCCTAGTTCCAGTGGGTTGAAAAAGGCACTTTCTGTTTCCTGTCATCATGGTGACTCGTCGAGTCGGGGCTACACTGAGCCACTCAGTGGCTACTGTGAAATGAAAAACTCAGAGTTTGTTAGGCTCTTCTTGTGTTTTAAGTTTTTAAATTGCATTAAAAAGAAAATCATAATCTTGCCTAAAATCCTGAAATAATGCGTCTGATTTAGCTTCAGGCAGAAATCCAACTTCTAGCACAAAGTAACGAGACATATTAAACCCCCCCAGGTAGCTGAGTTTATTACTGATCAAATTAAAGCTTTGTCTGTTGTGCACCTTATTAAACACCCGGCAGGTTTTAGAAATACTCTTATGTATTCCTGCTGAAAATAATGGTAAGTGTAAAGAGCTGATTCCAGCTGCTTAAGCCGTTTTATCACAGCTACTGTCTGATATTTGCTTCCAGGAAATAAAACGCTGTCACCACTTGTCCCCACAGGGTAACACACACACTTAAAAGAGGTCAAAAATGTTTTCTTTAAAATGGCCCTTTTATTATGCTCACAAAAATTGTGAAATCCGTTTCCTGTTCACGGGTGATAAGAATATTTCTTTGTGTGTAATAATTCTTCTCATCCTAAACACTTAATTATTGAAATGGGTTTTTTTCCTTTGAAAAAATTGTTAAAACTTATTGATAAATGTGAAGCTTTAAATGAAGAATTGTATGTCTGCTACTTCTGGTTGCAGCTAAAGTTTGATAAGTTTGAGAATAAAGAAAAATTATTTAATTGTGGTTTTTTGTTGATAATTAATTTTCCCTTGACTAAAGCATCATAGTACTAATAATAATCTATCGGTTTAAATATAATTCTTTTCTCAGCAAGATGATTTAGTTTTGTTGCTCCTGCAGACAGACCAACCAAGTATGGTTGGAAGGGTTAGGGTTTCTCTTATTTCATATATTGAGTTAGCTGTGAATCCATTGAACAAT
>NW_015151910.1:74874-81345 GCF_000732505.1 Cyprinodon variegatus
AGATGTGATAAAATGCCAACTGAGTGAAATCCATTGATCTCTGTTTATTAAACTGGAGTGAATAGTTGAATACTTTTTCCCACAACACCAAACAAGAGTAAGGTCTGCTTTTAAAACAATAAACCATTTGGTTATTATAAATCAACCTGATTTAATCATTAAAAGCTTTAATTCTTAGTTCTGATGAAAATTAAAAAGAGAGATCATATCTCTCCTATCCTGGCTTCTCTTCATTGGCTTCCTGTTAAATCCAGAATAGAATTTAAAATCTTCCTTCTCACATATAAAGCCTTAAATGGCCAAGCTCCATCTTATATCAGAGATCTGATTGTTCCTTATGATCCAATAAAAGTACACAGAACAATACTTAGAATATAACTAACTTCAGAAGGTTTGTAACATCTGCCAACTTTTGTTTCCTGGTTCCATGTTTTTTGTTTGGGCCAAAATGTTTTAAGCCCTTTTTAAAAATAAATATTTGTCTTGCAAAGTTTTAGTTTTGGATACATGTTTGGATTTCCTGTGAATGTTCACAATAAATGTTTACACAAACAGCGATTGAATTTGTTTACAGTACTTTATGTAAATTATGAACTGTATTTTCAGGAATTTGATTTATCCA
Organism: Cyprinodon variegatus; assembly: GCF_000732505.1. Classification (NCBI taxonomy): domain Eukaryota; kingdom Metazoa; phylum Chordata; class Actinopteri; order Cyprinodontiformes; family Cyprinodontidae; genus Cyprinodon; species Cyprinodon variegatus. The sequence continues at coordinate 75,497 of NW_015151910.1, forward strand.
CAGCTGTGTTGTGCGTGTTGCTTTTGCATTTTGCAACATAACCCAGCACATCAGGTGTTGTGCTCCCTTTATTTAATGCTTGTTCTTTAAATGGTACAGCCACCACAAGCACCCAGTAAAGAATGAGAGTAGAGCTTCAGGTCCAAACTTTCTTTAATAGAGCTGAGAGTGGTCTATAAGATATACAGAAAAAGGAAAACAAATGGAAACTATAATTTTCACTCGCTATAAATAGCTATTTCTAATTTTTCCAGCAGATGGCAGCAAGAGACTACAAATAAACCACAAACTATATTATCATCTTAACTGTTTAAATTGATATATATATATATATATATAAGCTGCACAGATATACAAATCTTGCTGGTGTACTGACAAGCTTGCTTTTATTCACTTACACGCTCCCAGTCTCTTGAACAAACGGCTCTAAACGGTTTCCAACGATTACTTTGTCAACTTTCCGCTAATCTAACACTGAACACATGCTCTTACAACAGCAATGGCTATTAGTAGCTTGAGATTACAATGAACCAATCACAGCAAACATTATTCAGACCGCTCCCTGAGCTCTTAAAATGAAACACACACAGTTATATTAGTCCATTTTCCCATCAGGACTTAAATGGATAAATGTTGTCATAGGAACATTTAGTTTTCTGCATCAGTTTTAGTACATTAGAAAGGAGGGGGGGGGAACTTAGTTTCAAGTTTAACACTTAGAATGCATATTAATGTCTCGTAATAAAAAAATCTAACTCAGTTTAAGACATTTGGATCCGTAAGATGGCAGGCTCTTTCCAGTCAATACTCACAGTAATGTTCTAATGGCATCTCTCAGAAACATATACAGTTTCACAGAATCGTATAAATCTGATGGTGTCATTAGGCCATACACTGCCATTAAAACATTGCAAATGTCATACACAGCTGAATCGCATGGTGTGGTCTGACGAAAGGTTTATGCATCTCTACACAGTTGAATATGATCAACTTGAACAGGAGTGAGGAAGTCAGTAGTACTGTACAGTTCAGGTATAGCATACATCACATTGGGCCTTCCGCTGGGAATGTGTACGTTTTTTGATGGCCTGATGTGGTGTGTGTTCCCTACTTGTGCTGTGTCATCCAGCTCATCCTGTAACAGATAAAACAGAAAAAATTAGTAGACTTTTGTTAACCTCAGCTGGAAAAAAAAGGATTAGGTATATTCATTGTCCTTAATTGTTAGTCATTATTTTATGTATTTCTTTTTTTATGTAGCAATCACAACAATGAAGTCATCAAAGAGGAATAGTGGAGAACGATCATTGCATTTTGGAGGTCAAGTAAATTGTAATTGGAGTGATTTCTTAGGTAGTTTGATTTATGGTGTAGGATCACAATCTCTCTGTGCGGGACTTGCACCAGGAGAAGACAGGTGAAATGTGCTGGCTACAAATTAGAAATTTTATTATAAACATTGTGAATAAAAAATATTCTTGCATTTGTTGCTCTTTTTACTGTGTTTTATAGAAATATATTTTTTGTGATGCATCTTAGACTGATTGATTTTTAAAATTACTTTGGTATCTTATGATAGACTGACTGTGACACAGAAACTTGATGCCCATTTAAACGCCTACTATTGAGTTAAAAATAGTTCACTTTTGATTTTGGTTTTACAAATAATGGCAAATTACATTGAATGTATCTTAATTATAATAGAGGTTAAAATGCAGCTGCCAAAATGATCTCTTGTTGCTGTGATAGTGTAAAATCTCACACTATAACAGCAAGTTACCTGCTCTTTCTTGTTATGACATTAAGGTAGAAAAAGTATCCAGTGCATTTTCAGCACCACAGATGTGTGAACAGCGGCAACAAAAAACAACTAGAGAACCGCTTTCTTTCATTATAACATAATTTTCCACAGATAAACGCAGAGAACAGAGACATGTACTTCTCTTTGTAGAGACATATGTTGTCGGAAAATGTTTATCTCTCTTCTATTATATATTAATTCATTATATTTACTCACTATAAACGTTTTCAGTATGTTTCACCTTGAAGGCCACATCATTCTCTGCAGGAGGGTGATCAGACATAGCTTCTTCCATAACAAACCAGATTCTTTTTCAGGGTTTATTCATAACATGTTACTGTTTAACCAAAGTGTCTGTAATTAGTTTTGACTCTGACTACTTTTGCATTGTTGTAAGTAAGGAGGAATGAACGCTGCTCAGGCAGCACAGGGCAGAATGCTGCCATAAGGGCTGTATGATGAACTGTTCTCTATTTGCAAAGATATGAATAAATGTGCCGACTGAGTGAAATCCGTCGATCTCCCTTTATTTAACTAGGGTGAATAGTTGAATACTTTTTTCCCATGACACATATCACTTTAGTTTATGGGTGTGCGCTCGTCGTGCATTATTTCCATGTTCATTACAAGTTAATGATGTCATAAAAGTATACACCTACATGACAAAATTGAGTGTGCGCAATTTTTGTACAACCAGAATACCAGACAGCGAATGCCACAAATAACCAGTGGCACCTCGCCCAGATACCATTAACGCTGATTTTATTATTCATGTCTTTCAGAACTCCTTCCCTACGTCATATCTTATCCATGAATATGAATATTAAATTTGATTCAATAAACTCACCTGTATGAGTCCCATGCAGCAAAACTGTAGAATGTTTTTGTCCAGAAACTCCCCATCAAAGAATCCATTGTCTCTGATGTCAGCAAACAAGGACAGCCAGAACTCCATACACTCCGTACGCAGAAAGCGCCACCAATATTCAATCCTTTGATTTGCAGTGCTTCCTCCTTCAAGGTAACTTTCAAGAGGGTCGTTGGGCTGAGTGGAAATAAGGAATCTCTGGAAGTCTCTGATATAAACATTTTCTGTACCTAGATCCCCTCTAACAACTCTAGGACAGCCTCCCAAAAGCTTTACTGTTTCAGTGTAATATCCTCCTATCAGCTTGGGATCACTATTTGTAGTGTATGTGTGAGCACCAAGTTGCTAGCTTAGTGCTACAATAGGTCTTAAACAATTAGAGGGAGCTAATGAGTCAGAACCCAGGGAACAGGACAGATCAGGTTAGAATGCAATGTTTTTATTCTCATAAAAAACAGTTTCTTAAGAAGCTAAAAATACAGCAAAAGATTTTCTTTAAGTAATCTAAAATCAGTAAAAAACAACTAAAAATGGGAGGCTTTCAGTCCAGGGTAATAGTTTCCTTAATTTTGATATAAAATATACATAAAGGGCTGGAATCACAGCAGCAGAGTCCACAAAGGAAGTCAATTGCTTAGTTTCACCCCGCAGCCGTCTCGAGGTTGGTCCAGCCACACCGTGTCCTTGCTGTGGTCCGCCCCGAGCACGTCCCGCTCGCTACTGGACTCCTGCAAATATAAACACACGCTGGCCAGAAACGTTGTTTGTGGAACCAACTGGTCTTTGCTGCGACCCTCACGATGTGACAAAACCCTGTAGATGTCAGTGGAAAACGGTTACTCACAGATGCAGGCAGAGTTTCACCTCTGCCCTGCTGCCAATCCAAAGCCTTGTTTTCCACTGTACTCTCTTCCTGCTGCAGAGATGATCCACGTTGTGCCAATCAGTATGGTTATACCTGGCGGTTGCTTAGCCTTTCCTCCCACCACGCCTGGCTGTCATGGCCTGCTTCTTCCCCTCCTGTAGTGAGTTCTTCACCCTTTAAGTGTTCTGCAGGCTTTTGGAACTCCACAGGTGCCCATAATCATGTAATTTGTCCTCTCAGAGTCCACAGTGGATCAGAACAACACAACAATATAACCATGCAATAAAACAAGAGAAATCATGCACATATTTACATTATCACACTATCAAAATAAAACAAATTTCCAATGTGTGACATATGCATTGAGCCAGATAATCTTTCGTGAAAATCCATCTATGCTTCCGTTAATACAAAAGCCAAATGGCTTCAACTTATAATAAGAGTCAATGTGCCAAATGAAGACTTTGAAGACGTCTGGCTTGTCTTGAGGACACTCCGGCTGGATCTAATTCTCTCATGATGAGACTGACATCCTCCTTTCTTAAAGAAGTCCATGTTGCCTATATTTAGCATACACCCAACGATATCCGTGAAGCTGTCCAGAGGATTGAAGTTCTCTTCTGACGAATTCCACAAGACTTGCCAAGTCAACATAATAGTTGTGACGAGTGTGTCCTCTTGCACCAAGTATTCTTTTTAAATGTTGCACACTGATGTGACACCCGTGCTTTTTGGCAAGCAGAGACTGAATATCTTTATATTGTAGGCCAATTTCAAAATAAAAATCCACAAAACTCATACATGAGTGAACCGTCTGCTCCATTGTCATCTGATTCCAGAACGCTCCCAATGTGCCCTAGGGGGCTCCGTAGGAAAACTGTGTTTGGAAACTGTGTTAGGATTATTTAATGATGATTATAAAGTTGATGTGTGCATATGAAACATTGAATTCCTGCTTCCAGCCAGTTAGCCATTACAGGATCATTTCAGGATCATTTCACTTTATGACCTGCCTCCACCCAGTTGGTCATAAAGCAGGGTCATGCTGTTTTATGACCTGCATCCAGCTAGATAATCATTGCAGGGTCTTCTGGCCTAAGACCCACCCATTTGCTTATGTTCTGTTAATAAAAGACTCTGCTGTTCTGTTGGGGGGCAGAAAGGTGCTGGAATGTGAGCAGGCAGCCTTTCTTGTCCTGCAGGAAGCTGAATGAAAATCACTTGGTGTGTCAGATTCATATTTTGTCCTATAAAAAAGAACTCACAATTTTTAAACCCAACATTATTGGTGTCGAAACGCGGGAGTCAAGATCCAATTGTCCAGGACCGTGCGGGACCAAGGCCAAGAAACTGTCGACAGCCATCCCCCCTTCGCCGGACGGGGCCATTAGGTTGGTCCAGCCCTGCCCTGGGCATCCTGGTGACGACTCTCGCTGAAGACTGAATCTGCGCAGCCAAAGGGTAGGCCTGAAAGCTTTTTATCAAAAGTTGGTCTGGGACCATGTGAAAGGTATAACTGGTTGTAGTCGCAAGAATATTTGACAAACAGGGTTTTGTTGTGATAGATCTGGGATCTGTATTCTGTGCGTTTGGGTCTGGGACCCTCTGTGTTCTTTTAAGATAAGAACACAGCTAAGTAAAGTTTGCAGCTGCAGCAGGGATATTTGACGAAACCAAGTTTTGTTGACAGATGTGGCATCTGGGTATCCGGTGCGTGCGAGGGCCTTGAGTTGGAGACTCCAAAGTGTATATATAATGATAGGTGTTTTGCGTCTATATTGGTTAAAATAAAAAAATATTATTAGAATAGGCTTTCAAAAGTGTGACTGTGTGGGAGTGTGTGAGGAAACAATCAAACCTTTAAGTTCCGTTGTTTCATACTAAAACAGCAGGAATTAATACAGTACAGCTCTTGTGGATGCAGAGGCAAGAATTTCTCACCTGAAAAGGTAGAAGCAGAAATTACCACAACAGTTTTTGGGTGCTGTCCTGCTGAATAAACATCCATTGTGTAGAATATCCTAGGTGTTTGTACTGGACTAAATTCTTTAAAATGGGAAAAGGTCAAAGTAAAATTAGAGATAATTCAGAATCTACGATTAGAAGTTTGTAGAAGCGCAGGATCAAATAAAAAATAAAGGCTTGAATATATGGTTTTAAAAAAATATGGGTTTGAGGGACACCTCTATTCCAAAATAATAAATAATAGACCTTAAGAATAAAATAACTAAAGGGTGCAAGGGAGATTAAATAATTAAAAGGGATGAAAAGTTTGTGTCAGATTGATCCAAGTAATTTAAAATACTTGTAGGAGT
>NW_015151910.1:81400-82936 GCF_000732505.1 Cyprinodon variegatus
TGGACCCCCGAGGCACAAGCTGCATTTGATAAACTTAAGACTTTGTTTTCCAGAGCTCCTGTGCTAATCCAGCCCGATCCTTCTAAGCAATTCATCCTCAAAGTAGACGCTTCCGACTCTGGTGTGGGAGCAGTCTTATCTCAAAGACTCTACACGGATCAAAGAGTTCACCCATGTGCTTTTTTTTCTCGTAGACTTTCCCCCGCAGAGCAAAACTACGACGTTGGTGACCGTGAACTCTTGGCCATCAAACTGGCATTGGAGGAGTGGAGACACTAGCTGGAGGGAGCTGAGCACCCGGTTCTTGTTTGGACTGATCACAAGAACTTAGCTTACATCCAGTCTGCTAAACAAGCCCATCCTAGTCAATCAAGGTGGTCTCTATTCTTCTCTCGCTTCAATCTCATAATCTCTTACAGACCCGGATCCAAGAACGTCAAACCCGATTCTCTCTCTCGTCTTAATTCCGTTGATCAATCCAAGACGCCTGAACCTGTCCTCCCCCCTTCCTGCACTGTGGGAGTGGTTACCTGGGAGATCACCGATCTTATTAACTCTGCCCTGGCTTCTGAACCTGACCCAGGTAACGGTCCTCCAAACCGAACTTATGTCCCTTCTTCTGTTAGATCTCGCCTGATACAGTGGATGCATACTGCCAAGTTTTCCGCTCATCCGGGGGTGAGCAGAACCATCGCCTTAATCTCTAGACGTTTCTGGTGGCCTACCCTGCACAAGGATGTCAAGGAATATGTTTTGGCTTGCTCTACCTGCGCCAGAAATAAGACCTCACATCAACCACCCTCAGGTCTGTTGCATCCTCTTCCAGTTCCCACGCGTCCATGGTCTCACATCGCTATTGACTTCGTCACTGGTCTTCCCATCTCCCGAGGTATGTCCACAATTTTTACCATCGTCGACCAATTTTCAAAGTCTTGCCATCTGATCCCCCTCAGGAAACTTCCCACGGCCTTTCAAACCGCCCAGCTCCTAGTTAAACACGTCTTTCGTCTTCATGGAATCCCTCAAGAAATTCTCTCGGACCGTGGACCCCAATTCATTTCTCAAGTCTGGAAGGCTTTCTGTTCAGCACTCAACTGTAAGTCCTCACTAACCTCCGGTTATCATCCACAGTCTAACGGTCAAACCGAAAGAATGAACCAGCAGCTCGAGTCTACCCTTCGATGTTTAACCTCTAATAATCCCACCGACTGGAGCCAATACATCACATGGATTGAATACGCCCACAACTCTCTCAAGTCAGCTTCCATCGGCCAGTCACCATTTCAGGTTAGTCTTGGTTATCAACCTCCACTTTTTCCTGCAGACAAGAGAGAGATTTCGGTTCAATCAGTCAACCAACACATCCGTCGATGTCAACGCATCTGGAGAGACACCATCGCTACACTCAATCGCTCCTCGGAAACAACTAAACGCTTCGCCGACTCAAAGAGACGTCCTGCCCCAGAGTACTCTGTTGGACAAGAGGTATGGCTTTCCACCCGGGACATCCCCCTCAAGGGGATGTCTTGTAAGCTA
>NW_015151910.1:85507-86534 GCF_000732505.1 Cyprinodon variegatus
ATCTGTTTTTCAACCGTTTTCCCCTTCCTCTTTGTACATAGTAGTTAGTTTAGTTTAGTTGAGTTTTACTAGTCTTAGTTGAGAGTGTTAAACTGAAATATGTTTGACTTGGAGCTGAATGAATTTTGTTAATAAAATCTTATATTTTGAACAGAAGTTGTGGTGAATTTATTCCATTAATGTGCAGAACTAACTGTTTGACCATGATTAGAGCTCGAATCACTCTTTCATCTGTTGTTCTAACACACAGTTAGTAGGACTGTGTGTCATAAACAGTATATAACAGCTGAAATAATATCTGATTAAATAAGATATTTTACCACCCCTACAGGGGAGGGCAATAAACATCTTAAAGTATCAGAAACATAAATTCCCAGTGGGCTGGGAATAGAATTTAACCATAGAATCAGAACATATATATGATGGATCAGATCCTGAACAACTGATGGCGAGCTAAAAAAGGACAAGACCCCTAGGACTCTTGAATGGTTTATTTGTGTATTTGTAATTGATTTGTTTGTTGTTGTTTTTTTTTCCTTCCACTTATGTTTTTCCCTGTTTACAAGAAAAAACAATAATACACTTGCACAAAAACTAAAACAGTTTCCTTGTGTTTTCATTCACACCTCAGGCTCCTTAACGAACTGTTTTCTTATATCGCAGTTAGCTGCCTAGCCCATAACTGTTACATGTGCTTCACTGGTCTTAACCAATGACAAATGAATGACCCATGATAAGCGGTACATTCCTTACATCTGTATAGAAAGCATAACAGTAACTGCTGCTAAGAACCCCCATCTATGTACATAATTTGTGTAGCCATTATAGTAATGTCTTGTTTAGGAAACTGTTTTGCACAAATTCAAAATGTTCTACTGTTCAACTAACAGACTTTCATCCAGTGGATCTGACAATGTGCTTCTAGCATAGTGCATATAAACACAAGTAGATTTTGTTGAAACGCTATTTATATGTTCCACACATTTGGCCTTCATGCCCCCCTGTTTGGGAAAAATTGCCTAATTTT
>NW_015151910.1:88834-91264 GCF_000732505.1 Cyprinodon variegatus
TAACTTTAAAGACAGAAACACATAATATTAAAACCGGACAAACACAACATTAGATCTATTTATTTAGGTTTTCATCGTTTATTTTGTGCATGTATCATACCTACACCTCGCCATTTGGAGCTTATCTATTTATTTAACTATTTATTTTTTATTTATTTATTTATATACACTTGAAATTCCTGTTATGCTGTTTATCTATCCTGACATTGTATTAATTTCTGTTCCATATTGAAGATACACCACCACCAACAACCACCCAGAAACAATGACAGGCCAGCTATACAAGCTTCCTTAATTTCTAACACCAAATACAAAGCTGACTCTCAGGACCAGCAAGCTATGCCTTGTTTCACCTTAAATACTCTACCTTTATAAACCATGTGAACTAGCTGGCAGGAAAGCACTTTCTTCTATCAGTTGGAGTTTTTTTTTCACAACATTGACCTCAATCTATTTATTTTATTATTCTATGTGAACTAGCTTTAAACAGCCAGCACTTGTGTTAAGTTCATAAGACACTTTATTTTATTTATTTGTTTCCTTTGTGGGCTGCTCAGTGGCACAGTGGGTAGCACTGCTGCCTTGCAGCAAGAAGGTTCTGGGTTCGATTCCTGGCCTGCAGTCTTTCTGCATGGAGTTTGCATGTTCTCCCTGAGCATGTGTGGGTTCTCTCTGGGTACTCTGGCTTCCTTCCACAGTCCAAAAACATGAGTGTTAGGTTAATTGGCTTCTCTAAATTGTCCTTAGGTGTGAGTGTGTGCATGAATGGTTGTTAGTCCTGTGTGTCTCTGTGTTGCCCTGCGATGGACTGGTGACCTGTCCAGGGTGTTCCCTGCCCATCGCCCATTGACTGCTGGAGATAGGCACTAGGACCCCACTCGGGACAAGCGTCTAAGAAAATGGATGGATGTTTCCTTTGTCAGGTGTATTTTATTTGTTTTAATGCAAGCATTTGTGTTTGTGTCTTTGAACCTAAACAATGTTCAAAATAAATATACAAATATTGTCAGAACATCTTCCATTTCTGCATGTGTTCCTTAAAATTTTGTTTTTTTATCAAAAAGATTATGTTTAATAAAAATGTTAAATATTATCTGCTGACAAAAAAGTAAAAGGTTAAAATTTAAAAATTAAGACTAAAATGTTGAAATTTTTTTTTGACTAAAACTAAACGAATAAAATTATGTTTTCTTGGACTAAAAGACTAAAATGCTCTGACTTATAGTCGACTAAAATTAGACTAAATAAAAATGGGATGATGTCGACTAAATGTGATAAAAACTAACAAGCGATGCTGAAACTGGACTAAAACTGAAACTAAATTTAAAAATGGCTGCTAAAATTAACACTAGTTCAGCCACAGCTAGTGGTGACAACTTCTTCTGCTACAGGCTGCTTTCCTGCGCATGCTGCCACCATCTGGTGAATTCCAGTACAGCACATTTAACACAGATCAGCTCAGAAGCGAGATCCGGGGCTGTTGATGAAACTTCTGGGGCTGTAGCCCAAGCAGCCGCCCCCTAGATCTGCCACTGGTGCTCATTATGGACGAACCTTGGCGTGCACACAAGTGCAATGATGACATCACTCTGGTGTAGGCTTACAGATCCAGCCGCTCAGGACAGAGTTTGGTTCTTTTCTGTGTCGTTGCCAAAGTCTTCATTAATACAGAAACATTTGCTGTAGTTAGCGATAGCTGCTTTGTTTAAATAAAGCTGCTAGAGAGTTATGAAAAAGTTGTTTAATATATCAAAAAGCTCTAAGCTGGCAGGACTGCAGAGAGCTCAAGATGGCGGCGGCTAGAGGATGGGCTCAGATGGGAGGAGTGTTCGCCAAGAGGCGGAGAAAAGCAGTGAAAGCATTATTATACAGAGTTTTGGACAATCTGCACAATCTGGGACCTTTAGGATTCTTCTTTCCTTCTTAGTTCCCAGAACTCCTCAAACTGCAGTTTTAGCTTCACATTGTTTTGGAAGAAAAAGGAACTTCAACTCACCATCTTTTACAATTTATTATCATCACAGAACATAAACATGCATTTTCTCTCTAACTAAACTGAAAACTGGAGGCAGAAAATGAGCCGTTTGGCTCAGAGACATTGAGCCTAAAACAAAAAGAGTCACAGATGCAGAACAAAGACCATCCAACGTAGACCAGCCATCATCCCTCTGGAGTCAAAGCATGGCCCTGTAGAGCCTCAGGGTGTGGCGTAGGGAGGGATCCTGCTCCATGCACATCAGCAGGTCCTTCAGCATCACACGAGGCCCCCTCTGAACCCCCCCTCTGGGCAGCAGTGACACCTGGCAAACAAGCAGAGCAGAAGCTCAGGTCAGTCCATCTAAACCAATTCAACCTTTTATTTTTTCCATATGTGATCATGTCTTCATTGAGAATGTGCAATATAAAACGTTTTTAAAATAAAGAACAAAC
>NW_015151910.1:93534-94823 GCF_000732505.1 Cyprinodon variegatus
AAATTTCGTTAACGAAAACTAAACGAAAATATTTTCGTCAACGCACATTTTTCACCGAATGAAAACTAGACGAGATGAGACGAAAATCCCCACTAATGAACAGTAACTGGGAGTAAATCAGAAATAATTTTCATGGACTAATAAAGACGAGACGAAAATGCAGTTCAGCAAATAAAGACTGGGCTAAAATCTATGGACATTTCAGTTCACGAACAAAGACGAGACGAAAATTACATATTATTATTTTATGGGTTTTTTCAAATACTGTCTCCTCCTCCTCCTCCTCCTCCTCCTCCTCATTAGCTCCTCCGCCACACACCCACTTTCAAACCTGGAGTGGGCGGCAGAGTAGCCTACACAACACATGGAGCAGACAGGAGCTGGATTCACGTTGAGGCGGCGACAGGTTAAAAGTCAAACATGCTTTGCCCGGGGCTCGGGAGAAAGAGGAGACGTGATCTATGGACACATTTTCACTTCATTTAAGTGGAGAACAAAACCAAATGCTTGATTTTAGTGGAAGGGAAGGAATGTGGCCACATGGTAGCTGGAAAAAACAACAAACCTGAAGAGACACGTCGCAGTTCAACACAGAGACATTACGGTAAGTTAACAGAAAGATTGGTGGTGGTTGTTTATAATGTAACATTAATCATCAACGGCTATAATGTCCCAATGATAAACTAACTAATGTTGGCTAACTTTCATAGCATTTAGTATCCAGGCTGGCTACGTTACGTTAGCTTCTTAGCACGTAGCGACCGTAGACACTTGATAGAACTGTATGTGAAGTTAAATTTATGCTAACTTAGATATGTTATACTGGCCGGGCAACTTTGCAAGTTTGACTAAAGCAGACAGACGTTTTAGGTAATCTAAGAGCAGCAAGTGAACTATAATTAACACAGAACACCTCAGCAGCTACACATGTATGCTAAATGCTAAAACGAACTGAAACTATTTATCAGGATAAGACAAAATAAAAATAATATGCCACACATAATTCAGAACAACTTTATCCTAGATTTTCATACACAACATAGCCATGGCTAGGGGAACCACTGCAGGGATTGGGATGAAAACATAAATATTAATTAATATTAATACAACCAAAATGCTTGCACACATAAAAATGTCTGCAATTTATTCCTGCATTAAATGATAGTTAGGTTGTTTGTATGAGTTTGAAATGGATTGTCAAATGTAGTTTTTACAGAGACTTAGTTTTTGTTAAGGAAAAAAATAGACCTATATGCTACTTATTCCCTTGGAATTCCTGTTATGCTGTT
>NW_015151910.1:97331-105527 GCF_000732505.1 Cyprinodon variegatus
TGCCGACTACCACGACCAATACTGAAATTCTTTGATCTGTAACCATTAGTAATAACAGCCGAAAGAGGAGACATATATAAAATCTCTATCCATTTCACAAAGCCATCAACTAAACCAAATTGTTGAAGTGTAAAAAAGAAATATGGCCATTCTAAGCGGTCAAAGGCTTTCTCAGCATCACGAGAAATAAGTAAAGCCTCCAGACCGAACAAGGATGAATGCTGAATTATGTTGAGCAAATGCCTAACATTGTGTGTGGAATACCGTCCCTGTATGAACCCAGTTTGGTCATTCTTAACAATAGAGGGCAGCATACTCTCTAAACGTATGGCCAGGATCTTAGATAGTATTTTCAGGTCAAGGTTTAAAACCGATATAGGCCTGTAAGAGGCACAGTCTTCCGGGGGTGTCCCTTTTTTCAAAACTAATGAGATATTAGCCTCCATTAAGGATGGGGGAAGAGCACCAACAACATATGAGGATTGAAACATTTCAGATAGTGGCGAGATTAGAATTTTACTACATTTTTTATAAAATTCCCCGCTGAATCCATCGGGACCGGGAGCTTTGTTATTTGGAAGTAACTGAATTATTTTCAAAATTTCACTCTGTGTTATAGGCCTGCATAGGTCATCCCTCTGGGTTTCTGTGATTTTAGGTAGGTTTAGTCTTCAAAAAAAGTTTTGCATATCCTGTATGTGTAAGGATTTAAACTGAGAGGCATATAACTGCTTATAAAAAGATTTAAACATGTTATTAATTTCTGTAATGTCATATTTAAGGAATCCAGAAGAATCTTTAACACACGGGATATTGCGAGAAGATGTCTTATTCCGAAGGAGATTAGCTAGGTAGCGATTTGGTTTGTTGGCAAATTCATGCAGCCTTTGCCTCATAAAAAACATGGATTTCTCAGCCCTTTTTGTTAGCAGCCCCTCCAAAGAGGTTTTGACCACCTGGATTTCATCCCCTAGTTGTTCAGAGGGTGAGGCATTGTATCTAATCCGGAGATCATGCAGCGCCAGTTCTAATTTTCTTTGCTCCATCTGATTTTTCTTCTTTAGACCTGCAGAATATGATATAATTAGTCCGCGAGTATAAGCTTTCAAAGTGTCCCACAGTAGGCTGGAAGAAACATCAGGAGCTGCATTTATTTTTAAAAAGTGCTCCAGCTGTTCATTAAAAAATTTATTGAAATTAGGGTCATGAATCAAAAAATTATTAAATCTCCAAGTCCGATACAAAGGGGCAGCATTCAAATGATTTAACTGTATATAAACAGGTGCGTGGTCTGATATAAGAATATCTCCAATTCTACAACTACTAATATTACCCAGTGACCGTTTGGGAGTGAAAATCAGATCAATTCTGCTACTTGTTTTATGAACACCTGCGAAGAATGTAAACTCTTTATCATTAGGGTGAAGTACCCGCCAGGTGTCAACAAGATCAAGTTCGTTACAGGTGTCCAAAAGTGCTTTGGCCCTTTTAGAAATTTGAGACTGTCTAGATGGAGATTTGTCCATAATTGAGGAGAGATAACAGTTAAAATCTCCCGCTATCACTGAGTTGTCACAAACCCAATCCGAAAAGGAGGAAAAAGCCTGAGTAATGAAGTCATTAGACTGTACTGATGGAAAGTAAATATTGAGAAATGACACTGACTGGCCATGTAAGGTGCCCTTTAAAGATATGTATCTACCAGACTTATCACTAATTGTTTGGGCATTCATCAGTGGCAGGTGCTTATGTATTAGGATAGCCACCCCCCGACTCTTAAGTACTCGTAAAAGAAGAACTAAACACCTGACCAACCCAATCCCGTTTTAACTTAAGGTGCTCCTGAGAAGTCAGGTGGGTCTCCTGCAACAAAGCCACATGCACCTTTTCCTTCTTAAGAAAGCTCAGAATCTTTCTCCGTTTGATAGGGTTGTGTATACCTCCCACATTCCAAGTACAAACGTTCAACACTGAGTTGTCATTAATCATCCTGTATTAAGTGTAAACACTGATACAAACCTGAGTGACGATAGCCATGGTACAGACATTTTGGGCTCAAGAGAGAAAGAAAAATAAAAAAAAATAAAAAATGAAAAAAAAAAAAAAATAAATAAATAAAAATAAAAAAATAAGGGGGACAGAAAACTAAAGCACAGGTTGTAGGGAAGATACACGTAAAATAGGAGAAACCAACAACCTGCTTTGCTATAAGAATTAACACAAAACTATTTACAAAGAATATGAACATCAAAAAGTAAAGGAAAATAGAGGTCAGACGAAGGTCTCCGACACCCAACATGGGGCGCAAGCAAACTTTCCAACTGGAACAGAGGAAGATGCTGGACCAGGGTAAAAGTATTTTCTCCAAAATCAGTAACATGGAAATAGCTGCCAACCCGCAGCTTTATCAAAGTAGCATTCTATATAATGGGCCCATAAAAGAAAATAAGCATCTCAGCTATAGAAAAGTAGGCACATGTTAATAATAACTATTCAGCAGTTTTTGTCAATTATCGTACATCGTGAACCAAAAATAGGATTGCTGAGACCCATTCAAGCAACATATCCAGAATCCCTCAGACAGCCCCTGCTACTGAGGGAGATCCAGAATTTTGTGACGATTTATCCAAGTAGGCTGCAACAGCTCCCGGTGCACTGAAAGATCTCTCCACACCGTTGTGCTTAATCCTGAGGACGGCCGGGTACATCATGGCGAATGAAATCCCCATCTCTCTCAGACGTTGTTTCACGTGGTAGAATCCCTGCCGCTTCTTTACGACCGCAGCGGAGAAATCCTCGAATATCATGATGGGGGCGCCGTTGTAGATTAAAGACTGCATCCTCCTGGCTGCTTGCATAATCCGAACTTTATCCTGGAAGGAATGGAGCTTTATGATGACTGCACGGGGCCATTGCCCCGGGGAAGGAGGGCGAGCGAGCGTGCGGTGACAGCGGTCAATTTCAACGGCATCATCCTTGAAACTCACGCCCACCAACTGCGGTAACCAAGTCTTAAAAAATAACACTGGGTTGGTACCTTCGCTGCCTTCAGGAAGCCCAATAATGCGTATATTGCACCGACGGCTCCTATTCTCCAAATCATCAATCTTGTCCAAAGCAACTTCTAGCTTGAGCTCAACT
This sequence comes from Cyprinodon variegatus, assembly GCF_000732505.1. NCBI lineage: Eukaryota > Metazoa > Chordata > Actinopteri > Cyprinodontiformes > Cyprinodontidae > Cyprinodon > Cyprinodon variegatus. Next base: position 100,473 of record NW_015151910.1, read on the forward strand.
TCAGAGAGTTTAGCATGGTGATTAGCCATAGCATTCTCCTGGGTTGATATGCGCCCCTCGGCCTCTTTCATTTTTGCGTCCAGCGTGGCTATATTAGATGCAAATGTTTCCAGTCTTTGCAAAACGGGATCGATCTTCCTTTCAAACGAGGCTTCTACACCTTTCAGCACTTCCGCGGTTATCCTTTCCACCAACCTGTCTGTGTCCACTTGGCCGTGGTGTGAAGAGGACGGAGTGTCCGCCATTACAGGAGAAGCGCCGTCACTCGGGGGGGGGGGGCTGTTTTTCTCTGGCTTTGACCGATTTAGTTGCAAGGTTGAGCTTTTTCTGAGTGCTAGGCATCACGCAACAATTAAAAGCTGAGATATACGCTAACTTTGATCAAAATATACCCAAACCAAAACCTAAACAAATGCCAAACTGCGGGAGCACAGGGAAAACACAGCTACTCCGCCATCAGCGTCACGTGACCTCTCCCAGCAGCATATTAATAAACATTCTATTCCTCATAATGGTGTGCACATGGTGGCTGAGTCTCAGTTCAGAAAAAGAAGCTGTAATATTTTCCCTTGTAGAAATCCAACATCCATTCCCCCAAGATAAAATACAAAGAAACTATATTATAAAATTATAACAGAATGATGTGCACCACCAGGTCACATTACATTGATTCTGCCTGTCTAAAGCACAGCAGAATGGCCTCACATGTCATTTATGAATAACCATACATTGATGACTCGGGCTTATAGGTGGTGAGGAATGGTAAGCAGTGTTAAGGACTGGTTATCCTCCTGCAGCAGTGTGGCGCAGTGAGCTTGACGCAGACATTTTTGATTTATGCCCAGTATTGAAGCGTGGTCCGCGCTATACGCTGTGGGTCTAGATACAGCAGAGAAGGTAAGGAAGTGGGGGCGAGTTTGTCCGGCAACGGAGGAACATGATGCTGAAATAAATAGCGGGCATCCAAGTGGAAAAAGGGTCCCAGCGTTCTGGCACACCTCGTTCTTCTAGCTGGTCCAACTTCACGAGTTGTTTTCTGTAATGTCGGTCATAAAAACAAAACAAGCCGGCCTCCTGTCTGCGGCACTGTCTGCTGTCACCTACAATTTGGGAGAGGTGCAGCAGAGTGTCTGCGGAGGGGGTGGGGACGTCTTTTTGTTCACTGTGACACCTACACAGACGACCTATTTTCGAAGTATAAATCAGACAGTTAATGGTTCACTCTTATGATTTTTGAAGATTTCTTTCATAATTCTTTGGGGAAAATAGGCTGAACTTTATTGCAAAACAATTTAATATGAAATCCACCATGAACAAAATGAGATTCTAAATAAATATCAACCATACATTTTTAACTGAGATACTTAAATTTCAACACAGCAGCAAAAGAAGAAGAAGATCAAGTCAGAAACCAGTTAAAAACACACCAGAACCAGTTTTAGAACAGATAGAAGAAACATGAGAGTTCTGGACAGGTCTACTCAAATTCCTGACATCAAATCTGTCTTTAGGTTTTTATTTTCTTCTTTCTTAAAGGTCCATTAGTGATCTTCATCTAAAGTAAATTAAATACTGGAGAAATAATTTCCTTGAACTGAAGGATTTTATGTTGAACACAAAAACAAAATGTTCAGTTATGATGTTCTCACAGCGCCATCTGCTGGAGATAAATGCAAACAGCAGAACTAAATTCCATTTATTAAAACCATTACCTGATGCTGCAGACTCAAAGTTTGAACAAAAATCATCACACAATCAGAAATATAATGGCGAGAGCTTTATACAGATTGATCAGAACATCCTGGGATTAAATGGAAGTCAGTCTTATCAGATGAACTAGATTTATAGCCAATTTCAGAGCTGTTCTTTGCTTACAGGGATATAGGTAAAGTAGAAGTTTATATGGTACCTTTTCTTAGAGAGATGTCATAAAGTGATTCACTAATGAGCAACAATGTACAATCAGGAAACTGATCACGGTAAATAAAAGTCTGACAAAAAGCTTGTTTGAATGAAAAATGTCTTTAGCAGATTTTTAAAGATTTCCAGTCCAAACTCTAGAGAAAAAGAAGCAGGGCTTTCTAAAGTCTGGATGTAGCATCTAGGATAGATGGATCTCCTCAGGTCGTGAAGCGGGTCCAGGGAACCACTAGAAAGTTCTGATAAGATGAGCACAGACTAAAGGAGGATGAAAATGCCTGAATACAATGAGCAGCACAGGAAGGAGCCTGTTTATGTAAAGCTCCCTTGGTTAAGGCTGATATTTTAGAAATGAGATCTAATCTGATGGCAGCAAGAGGAACGACTTTAAAACAGGTTCTATGAGTTTCTCTGTTTTAGTGACTCAGTCGTCCCGCAGCAACCTGAAGACGAGCAGCGACCTGAAGACGAGCCAGACCTTTCCTATTGAAAAAAGGAAACAGACAGTTAGAATAGTCCACTCCTACATAAAATGTTCCTCAAATGGAAAAGGCATTTTCTGACTCTTTTAAATGAAGCTCCAGGGAGGAAGCCTCATAAACAAGGAAGTTCTAAATTTCTGAGGCTTAGCTGATTCCTAAATTATCCTGCTGCAGTTTAATGCCAGAGATTTTAGTGTCTGGTCCAAATTTTTAAGCTTCAGTCTTGTCTGAGTTTATCTGGAAGTAGCTGTTATTCCACCATTTTTTCATGTTTTTCAAGCAGTTAATCAGCTTCAAAGCGCATTAAAAGTTGATAATCAAGGATCATTCATAACATTTTTGTTTTTATTCATTTAGAATTAATGGGTAAAATAACCCTTCTGATGCTGATCAAAAGAAATCTCCCCTGTGATGAATTATTTCTCTCACTCTGACCAATCAGCAAACCAAGCATAGAATCAGCAACTTAGGGTTTCTGCAGGTATAAGCTAATCTAGTTGCTAATGCTAATGATTTTTAATGCCATTTTTAGTGCTATTTTTATCTTTTATTTTAATGCCCATGTCGAACTGTGCATATACTGTATACATGTTGACACACACACAGAAACAATTGTAATCGTTTGAAAATGATAATCTTTAAAAACTGTGTATGATTAATACTGCATATGTTTTAGCTCGTTTCCTTTTTGCTGCAACTCTGTCTCAACGTTTTTGAGTTCAAGGCATTTCCCCTTGTGTCTCCTCCTCAGAGTATTTCATTTGGTAATCATTTGAGCCATGATCGTGCCTGCTTTGTTTTCAGCTTTCTCAGCAAGTTCATCAGCATCCTTCTGAAGGCTGGCGCACACCTCAACGTCAACACAGCTTTTTTCTTTCTCAGTGCTTCCAGATCATCCTCCACTGCTTTTCTTTTAAGTTCACGCATTGCACCCTCTCGCTTCCTCCTCTCTTCATCGAGGTACATCCTGTATTTTGTCCTGGCTGAGGCTACAGAAGCCAGTAGTTCTTTAGTGAATGGCACTTTGAGAACACCCCCACAAGCTCTGACCTGGTCACAGACTAGTATCTGGGCGTCAACAGTTTGTTCAGTTATGTTGCTGATTTCCACTTCCTTGTTGACAGAGAAGCCTCTCTCCACTGTAGCTTGGCCATGACATAAGAGCAGCAGGAGTTGAAAAAAACTCTGTTTTGTTTCTGAGGAAGGGCCTGTATGTGTGAGTCAATGTCTGCCTGTGTGTGCCTGCATGAGTCTGTGTATGGATATAACACAAGGTGTGAGTGGGTTGTCGATGTTTAAACTGTTTTAAGTCTTCTCTTTTATCATTGCACATTTTCAATAATTTGCAAAGCACTTTGTGTTGCATTAAATGTGTACGAGCAATGGTCTAAAATATCATTTGAATTGTCTATTTGTAAAAGCGTAACTATACTTACTTTGAAATGTTGAAGGAGATCCTGTGTCTTTGAGTGTCCCATGAACTGTGATCTGAGATAACGAGATTGGACACAACCGCCTTTCCAAAACTGCACATGGACATCTAGTTGTTTACTTTTTGTTGACTGGTTCACTTTCATCAAACATTAAAACATAGGGTCCTGGCTTGTTGACTGTAGAAATCAGCATGTTTTTGAAGGGAGGGGCAAGTCCAAATATTATAATGTAGCTGGTTTTGTCCTTTCCACAGGTGAAAGATTTGCCTATATTAGAATCAGGAAACATTGTTTGAAATAACTCAGAAACACCATCGTTGGATGCAAAAGAGTGGTGCCTCACTGCAGTGTTCATACACCCGAGCACCTCGGCTTCCAAAGTCGCGTTCAAGCCAAATACTGCTAGCAGGTCACCGGTCTCCCCCCCCGGCGAGACTCTGCTGGGGGCAGTCGCTGTCGCAGTTGGAGAGGTGGTTGTAGCAGCCGCCACAGTTGTGGTGACAGCAGAGGTTGGGTTGCTGGCCACAGCAAAGAAATTCGGCACGATTAACTTCTGTCTGCCTTTAATGGCCGACTTGTGACTTCCCGACAGCACATGGGATTTCACCGCGTTGATGCCCATAGTACAAAGTTTGAACATCTTTTTACACACGCTGCAAAATGCTTGTCTTGGTTTACCTTCAGCGGGCTTTAACCAGGTTTTGAATTGTTCATCCTCCAACCACTTTTGCTGAAAGTTACATTTTCCCATCTTTATTAGCTTCGCTCTTTCGCCACCGCATGTACATGCAACACACGATGCATCGAGTGTTTTGACTTCGTGCACCGGCTGTACACAATAGTCAATTATAGGTTTCGCCTGATTATCACACTATCCTTCCAAACAAAATAATGTTTTTGTAGTCAACATAAATTGTGAATTAAAATGTTTTTGTTCCATCAAGTGTTTGTACTTTTTAATGCCTCCGGACGTTGAAATGAATGCTTTTTAATGCTATTTAAGGCCTTAATTTTTAGAAAATCTATTTAATTACTTTTAATAACTTTTAATGACCCGCGGAAACCCTGCAACTGATGTTCCACCCATCTCCAATAGTTAGAAAGTAATTTCTAGACAGCATTAACTGGTGTTGGTAAATATTGCCATATATGGAACCAAATTAATTTGGCGAATCACACACTAAAACCCCACCTCCCTTGGTAAGGTGAAGGACCCCCCC
>NW_015151910.1:105669-109124 GCF_000732505.1 Cyprinodon variegatus
AAAAAAAGGCTACATTCACACTGCAGCCTGAAGTGACCCAAATCCGAATCTGATCTTTTCAAATGCCACCTTTGTCTGAACGGCCAGGTTGCATTCATCTGACCTGAACGCCATTAGTATCCGATTCTGCTTCTTGCTATACAGAAGCGGCAAGAAAAACAAACACCATGGCGGACAATGATGCGGAGAGCAGTATTTATGTTTAACCATCTCGAAAAGATTGAGGTTTTAAGGTTTGGAAATATCACTAGATGCGCTCACTACCATCCATGTTTACTTCTGTAAAGACGAAGCACACTGGCTTGTGATGTCATCGCGTTGTATGACTGCAGTTCACATAGGAGATCACATACAAGTCGCATATATTTGGGATGTGAACAGCAACGCAAAAAAAAAAAAATCGGATTTCACAAAAAAATTGGAATTGAGCATCAAGGCCTGCAGTGTGAACGTAGCCAAAGACCCCCTTTGTCAAAGGCTACTTTCACACTGCAGCCTGAAGTGACCCAAATCCAATTTTTTTGCCCCAATGCGACCTGGATCTGATCTTTTAATGGCAGTCTGAACAACACAGATCCAATTTTATCCAATCCAAGTCCTGCAGCATTTTTGTTTTCTAATAGCGTGTTTATTTTCTAATAGTGTGAAGTGTTTTGGACAGATTTTTGTTATTTGTAATCTTGAATTATTAGAATAAAGACATCATTGTTTTAACTTGCAGTCGTTTGTGCTTCATACATGAATGGTTTATCACTAAGGCCAGATCCAGCCTCCTTTTGGTGACAGTTGAATGAACAGAGAAAAATAGTTATTTGATTGAAAATAGCTCTGCTGATAGCCTAAGTCACTAAATTGGTGGGAATAACTGGATTTTAACAGCCGTCCAGAAGACACACGGATGTAAAAGGCCCAAAATCCTGGTGAGCAGATTAGTTATAGTTATTCATCTAATAACACCAACTTGATTTTATCTCCGATTTTGAATAAGTTAAATAATTAAATACAACTCCAGTTCTAGTTAATCATTTATTCATAATCTCCAGGATATATTATTTCACAACATTGCTCTATCAGGTTGAAGACATAAGAGCTGCAAACAATTAGGATGGAAGAGTTTAAAAGTTTAAAGATTAAGCTGGTGTTTGGAGACAAAAAAAGACTTAAGAGTAAAGAGAAAAGATAGACCTCCTGTTGATCCTTCTACTCTTTTTGTTCTTCTCTACTGTCTGAAAATCTTTACTGAAACAAAGAAAAGTGATGTAAAAATCGAAAGATGTTCTTTAATTTTCTCTTGTTTCTGATGGTAAACTGAACGACTCGGTCCAATGACTGTCATGAACCAAGGACAGATGGAGCCAGTATTCAAGGAGAGACAGTCAGTAGGAAAGTTCAAAACATTAAATAAACAAAAGTAAAGTGGAGCTGTGGCTCGCAGACACTGCAGGAGGGGGGCAGGAATGGACAAAAAAGGATGCAGATCAGGCAGGAACAGAGCAGGAGGCAGGATCCAGACTTCCAGGCAAAAACAAGCTCCCAGAGAGGTTCGGAGTCTGACAAAGTTCAGAAGCGTGCCCAGACGGTCACGCACAGGAGCAGACAGGATCAGGTGCAGATGGGCAGGCTCAGTGGCAGAGGGTAGCCGAGACAGGGCGTGGAACCAGAACTTGATGCAGGACCTTTAAACTGGTCTCCTCCCTTGAGCCAGGCTTACTGGGATAAAAACTCAACCTTCCCACATATAGAGCCAAAAACCCAGAGGACTCTGCAGGGGAGGAACAGTGGACGATCAGGAGACGAGACAAACACAAAAACCTTCTTTCCACTGGCCGCCAGGATCCAGGACATGAACCAAGGAATAAAACTAACAGACAGGCTAACAGAAAGACAAGTAATGATCTGGCACTGAATGTTTAGGCTGAACTGAATATAACCCAAAGGAAACAGGTGAGAGGAATACATTATAATTCAGGCATGGAGGGAAAACGACAGGTGAAAGAAATTATCAATTAAGGGAGAGCAAACAGGCCAGATTATGACAATGACTTAATGTTCGGATCTCTGGATCATCAAACTTATCCTGCAGGAAGTTGTTCTAAATAGTTTTACAGAAAAATGCGACACTGATATCAGGATGGATTTACAGTTCACTGGACAGAAATTGATCCGAATGTCCTGATTCAACTCGATTACAAGTTTATTAATGATTCTTTCAATGAAAGCAGTTAGAAAACAGAAAAGGAAACAAAGCAATTGAAAGCGTTACATGAATAAATAATAAGAAATGGAAACGCAAAGAATTCATTAAATAAAACCAGCTAAAGAAAAGTGGGAAAAAAAAAAAAACTAAAAGTAATGATTCTTCAATTAACAAATTAAATCCACTCTGAGACAATAAATAAACAGGTTTTTAACCTTGATTTAGAGTTAAGGGTTTTAGCACTTTTGCAGTTTTCTGCAAATATTAAACAGTTTTGTTTATTGTGTTAATTTAAAGATCTAATTCAAGTAAAAATCTGATTAAAAATAAATTTATGTAGAAAATAGATATTAATTAAATTTTGGTGATCAGGTTGGTGCAAAAACAATGAAAGTGACTTTAGTTTTCCACTGATATAAAATCACAAATCATGGACAAATCATATAGATTTAAAGAAGGTAAGAACACGATAAAAAAAGAAGAAGAAGAAGAAGAATGGACAAATATGATTATAAAGGGGAAAAAAACGAATGAAACATGTGGCTTAAAATAGAGCAAATGTTCATGGATTTTAAAAAAAGGTTCCTATCTTCATATATTAACTATAAGAAATAATTAGAATTTTGTGGTAAATGTCCATCTTAACTCATTTAGAACATAATTTCTTTTTCAATTTGGAAAAGGACCAACAAATAAAATCAACACATAACGACAGAAATGTTTTATTAACCTACAAAGAACAAAATGGGGTAAAAAAACAAAACAGATGTTTTCTCATATTGACTTTTAATGTGAATATTATTGATTATTATTCAAACTTATGATTATTATTTAAAAAATAATTTTAAGATAAATGATTAATTTTCAGACAACAACAAGTATGCAAAATCCTTCCTTTAAATATTTAGTTTTTTCTTTAATATATTTATTTATTGTAAGTGAAACGTTAAAAAATGGATTAAACTAGTAAGAAGATACTCCACTTAATCTTGAAAGTTCACCATCTAGCGGTGAAAGATGCTGCAACAGCACCACCCGCTGGAGGCAATCTGACACAGCAGATGGTTTAATTTAAAACTTGATTAACAGGTATAAGAAACTGAAAGTATTTTCTGACGTTATTGAACTGAGCTGAGACGCCATTACTGGGTGTTAGATCTCTAGTGGAAGACGATTAAAATATTTGGAGGATTTTAAGAAGAAGCTGAAACTTTGGTGAGTCCTGCTGTTGAAATAATTCATTAGAAAATGGCAGAGA
>NW_015151910.1:111534-114836 GCF_000732505.1 Cyprinodon variegatus
AACAGCGATGGTGATGCGTGGAAAAGAGTTGCTGGTCTGAATCTACCAAACATCACATTGATCCAGTCACACCTTTATCACATTATGCTCTCTCTGTAACAAAGTGATATTGGTCTCTATTTTTTCTTCATATTCTGTGAAATACATCAGAGTCAAACCAGGAATCTGATCTAGGAAACACCCAGACTGCAAGGCGTGATAGGCCTCCACTGAAAAGTGGATTCATTTAACATCTGCTGGTTCATCCTAGTAAGATGCCTCCTATAAAGCTGCAGCTTGTGAAAATGAGTTTTTTGTCTCTACTTCCGTCCTCACACAAATGTTAGAAAGATAAAAATAAATATTTAAAGATATGCTGACTCAGCAGCAGGAGAACTTCATGTGTATTGTGATTTAAAGGAGGACAGGGCCTGGAGTTCACATAGGAGAAAATGGAGGAGATAATTTCAACAGACTGAATCTGAAGCTAAATTAAAACATTGGGAGAATAAACTGGTTTCAAACAGGAAGTGAATGAAATGTGCCCATAAAACTGGAACATACTGAGAATTAGCTCAGGAGGAAAAACATTATCATTGATGGCATCATAGATAAAATACTGACAGCATTTTTAGACTGTTTTTAAATCTCTTGTCAAAACCCACATTTTCTCTTTGGCTTTTAACACCCAGCATGACAGTGTGCTTTATTTTATTTAATGTAATTCTATTTTACATTTCTTAACCTTTTTTTATGTTTTATTCCTTTTATTTTTTACCCAATTTTATTGATTTGATAGTGTCAATGTTATTTTACCCATGTTTCTAGCTGTTTTGTTTTGTTTATTTTTTCTGTACAGCTCCTATGTGCTGCTGTTGTATTTAAGTTTTTAACAAATAAAATTGGATTGGATGAAAAAGGTGAAAACTTGGAAGAATTTGGAGCTAAAAGTTAATCAATAGTTTTCCAATAATCTTGGTCTTGATCCTAAAGGCATTGATATAGAGAGGGTCCAAATATTGGGAAAGCAGGTGGAAGAAGGAAGACCCTGAAGAGTTATGGTTAATCTGCTACGTCTAAAGATAAACATCAGTTTCCATCTTCAGCAAAAAACTGAAGGTGACCAGAATCTTCATCATTAGCAACGTTTACATGCACAAAATCTCCATGATCTGATTTAAAACTTGGTTGATCAGAAATTCTAAATCTCTGTTTACATGGACACTAAATAAAATGATCCAATAATGATGTGTGTACATGTATCACGTGTTTGATGAGATTAAATATTTAAGACCGAAACTGTCTAATTATCCATAAAAACGTTGGTAAACCGTCACGCTGAAGTTGCTCACATGATCAGTGGAGATAATTTTACTCAAAGGACCTGAATGGGTGTGTAGATGTACACCAATCAGAATGGAAAGCTACAGAAACCTCCTCTATCTTAAGGAATGAAGTTTCTCTCCGATCAGACCTACTCTGATTAGAATCTGTAGTCTGACTGGTTTACATGAAACATTTCTGATCTGATCAGGCCTTCAGTCCAATTATTTCTGTCTAATGAGGATTTCTTAGAGGCTGTGCTGCAGAGGTGAAAGGAATTGTGGCCAAAACTAAAGGTTGCAAAGGAAAGGGGAGAAAAATCCACATTGAGGTTTGATTAGCTGATTATGTGGCCAAAGGAAAATTGTGTAATTTGGACTTCAGGTTTTCTGACATAGCTTGATTAGTCAATGTTTAATGAATAATTTTATTAAGTTTTAACAATATAACTGACTTTGCCCTAAAACTTGTGTTGAAGACAGAAATAGATATGGAGGTGGAGTGGCTCTTTATATATAAGAAAATACTGTTAGTTTTTTGAGAAAGGATCTTTTAATGAATTACTACAGGTACAGATTTAAACCCAGTAGAAGAAGCCTTTATTATCTCGCTGTTGTTATAGTAAGTTAAGTTCCAATGTTGGCTTTTGATTGACCTATGTGATGTTGAAAGGACATGCGACAGACCAGCTCCACCTTCTCTTTAATTTATTTATTTTCCAATTACAACAGCCTCTTCGACTTTATGAATTGTTGTGTTATTTTATTTACTTCACTGAATATATATAAACTTGTATGTGTCCAGGATGTGAGGTTTGATTGTGAACAAGTTTATAAATGGAAATGTGCTTTTAGTGGACAGGAAGAGGAGCGACAATGTTTTAACTGAGCTGAGATACTGATGTCTATTGTTGGATCTCTGCTGAAAAAGAAACTGTCATGGTTTTGGTTATGTTATGCTTTACTTTGCTCCTTGTTTTCTAGTTTTTATGGGTTTAATTCCTATTTTGTTGTAATTTCTAGATTATTGTTAGTTCTCATGTTGTCCTCTGTTGCCCGTGTGTGTGTTCCTTTCCCCTTGGCTCCCTCGTTGTCTCCTCACACCTGCTCCTTGTCAGCTCGTTAGCCCTCCCTTTGTCTCTGTCAGCTATTTATGCTCTCCCTCTGCTCTCACTCTTTGTTGGTTGCTCTGTTGTTGCTGGACCTGTCTTCGCTGTAGTCGTCTCCCCTCGTCTCTCCCTGGCTCCTTCTACGTGTTTTCCCTTGAAGTCTCCAAGGGACTGCCTTTGTTAACCATTTTCATTAAAACTACAAGTATTCACCTCTGCCTCTGCATTTGGGTCCTCCAAACCACAACCATCCTTGACATCCTGAGGATTTTTCTTTTGCCTCATCTGGCATTTTTCCCCCCATTCGGTTATCATTTAGGTTGTGCAATCGATGTTTTAATAGGTGTGTCTTTACTAGGACCAATGTGTTTCTTAATGATAAGATATGACAAACTTCTGACTCTGTGTTACAGGCAACTCTTGGGCTGCTATCTGCTCTGAGTGGCCGTTACTGGTAAAAAACAAGAGATATTTCCTCATATTGACTTTTAAATTGATCATTATGTGTTTTATGTAATTGTAAATTAAAGAAGAAACATTTTAAAAAGATCTGAAGAGCAATGATTCTTTAACAGGTAAAAAGAAACTTGCAAAAACCTTCCTTCAAATATTTTTTTATTAATATTAATATATTTGTTTACTGTAGGCAGAAATGTTAAACAGTCGATTAGAATAGTAAGAATGAAAATGTTCCAGTTAGTCTTTAGCAATAGAAATTTCACCGTTTTAGCTGTGAAAGATTCTGCAACACCACCACCTGCTGGACGCAAACTGACAACACAGATTGTTTTTTTTTTTTTAAGTTGAATAACAGGTTAAAGCTGAAGTCTGTAAGTTTTTAAAAATCACTTTTTTGTCATATTGGCTAAAACTGTCCCTATGCCCAGACAGC
>NW_015151910.1:115754-118798 GCF_000732505.1 Cyprinodon variegatus
TGGCCAAACACCTGGGCAACCTGTCCTTCAGAGTCTGGGAGAAGATGAAGGACAAGGTCCACTTCAGTCCTGTCATTCTGGACCCAAACACTGCTTATGGACGACTACAACTGTCTGATGATCTGACCAGTGTGAGAAGAGGAGACACAGAGCAGCAGCTTCCTGATAATCCAGAGAGAAACACTAAGTACTCCAGTGTTTTTGGTTCTGAGGGCTTCACCTCAGGGAAACACAGCTGGGAGGTGGAGGTTGGAGATCATCCTGACTGGAATGTTGGTTTGGTTAAAGAGTCTGTTGACAGGAAGGGAAAAAGATGTGTTTCACCAGAATATGGATTCTGGTGTTTGTGGCATCGTGATGGTAAATACTATCATGTTGTTGGTCAGACTCTCACAGTGAAGAAGAGTCTCCAGAGGATCAGAGTCCAGCTGGACTATGACAGGGGGGAGGTGTCCTTCTACGACCCTGAAGACATGTCTCACATCTACGCTCACAGAGACACTTTCACTGAGAAACTTTTACCTTTTTTAGCTGTTCTAAAAGCTGCTTATGCAAAAACATCTGACATCAAAATCAGTTAATCAGATTTGAATGTGTTTGGAAAAATACTTTAGATTATTTCAATGTTGGAAAATAACTGTTAAATGTAAATTACAATTTTAATGATTTTATTTAATTTAATTTGTTTTTAAATAAAAATGTAAAGTCATTTCTTTTGTTAGCAACCTCTGAGCAATGAGATTTTTTTTTATTTTCTTGACTCCTTTATTACTTTTTAATTACAAAATTTAACCCATTTTCAAGGCATTTAAATAAATTCAGTTTGGTTTAATTAAAGTTTGTCACAATATAATTTTCTACTGAATAAATTCTCCAAAAATAGAAAATCTAATATCTAATTCTAAAATTTATGGAGTATTTTTTTGGTACTAATGTCAAGAAAACAAACACTGATTTAATTAAAAATATTTTAATCTCATAAAAACTTTTGTGAATTGTTTAGAACATCTTTAAGTTTCTACTTAATAAAGGAGATAAATATAAATATTTGTCTGTTCTATTATTGATCCTAAAAACTCTCTACAATAAATCAGGTTGTTTTGTTTTATTTTTATATTTCTTCTATATTTTCATTTGAGTTAAACTCAACTCACTAAAAACTTAGGAAGCTGCACAGATATAAAACTGATAGATTTAAACAATAATAAACAAGTGTTTCTGAGTTTAATAATCTTGAAAATAGATGCTATAATCCAGAATATTAATCAACACATGGATCTGTTTATGTCGGTAAAGTCAGAATAAATCATAAATCAACCCTGAAGATGAAAATGTTGAATCTCTGATTGTAGATGCTCCAATCAGCTGTTCAACATTAAAGTAAAACAACAGAACTGCTGTTTTCTCTTTGGAAATGATCCAAAATAAATCAGAACAATGAATTCAAACTATTCAAACTGACAGGTCGTAATAAATAGAACTGATTATTAGGAACATCTATGTTTCAAATATCTGCATATCTCCATAGAGACAGGTGATTAATAGAGCATAGAGGTGAGGAACCGTCTCAGTTTGACTTGTTTCCAGACAGCAGTTCTCACATCTGTATCATGTCTTGGACTCTGCTGTCTGTACATTTCTACTCTGAATGTGATTGGATGGAGACACAGATTTGATCAGTCACTTCATTTTAGACTCTGATTATTCTGTTTGTTTCTTGCTAAATTCAAACTAAGCAGTTCAGTGATTTCCAAATAGCAGATTAATCCAGTCCAACCAACACAGGATGCAGTTATATTTATCCATTTTTATTCCTAAGAAATGCTTCATATTCATTTTACAGCTTAAACATGTCAGTGTCCAAAACTGATCAGCTTCGTTTCAGCAGAGCTACGATTTTTATTTTCTACCAGCCTGTCATTTATTGAGCAGCTTTATTGTGTCTGACAGTAAACTGGATCCAGGACAGAACTGGGTCCAGAGTCCTCATGTTCTGGTTTCTGTCGGCCTGCAGAGCTCCTGTAGCTCCTCCATGATGGAGGATAATAAAGTTCAAAGTGCAGGAAGTTCTATCTGTGCAGAGAGTCAATGTCCAAATTGTGATCATTAACATGCTATCATCCTGGTTAAACAAAAACCCTACATTTAACAGGGCTGTCAACTCTTACCTTACAATCTGAGTGTGAGACTCATGCATCTCAGTGTCTTCACATGCTCTCACTCCTTATCCCCAAGTTTTCATGCTACAAAATGACAGACAATAAAACTCAACTCTATTCACTAATGTATATATAAAAATGCCATAGAGATAAAAACCCAGTCCTCGTTTTCAACACAACCTTAATGCTAACACATAATGACATGCCAGGTTCATATCCAGTCTGTATTTTTGCACCAGCTCACCTATTCAATGTGCTGAGAGCAGCAGAGGTGAGGGACCTGCAGCATATATGCAAAAAATACTGGGATTTCCGAGCATTTATGACAAGGTTAGTCATTTTATTTTATCTTATTTTATCTGGAATAAGATAATTCACTTTGTAAATGTAGGATATAATCAAAAGGTTTGTATTCTCTATACCTAGTGCTTTTTTTTAGTGAGCATTACTCCTTGTTTGCTCTGATTCAGTCCCAGTTTTAGTACATTTTTGGCTCACAAGTTGAATAATTATTTCTCAGTTTAGTTTAATATTCTCCTGATAATTTTTGGAATAATTAAACCAACACTAAACTAAACCAAATACTTAAAGCTTCCAGGTTTGCCTCTCAAACCTACAGGAGGTCCACACAAAGAAAAATAACCATTGCATTTTATTTTTCAAAAGATCAGCAACCCAAGAAAAGACCAACCATACCAATAGAGGATGTGCAGAACAACCCAGTTATCCAGGATTGATATAAGAGGAACCAGAGGGATGTTCTTATTTTATTATTACTTATCTTATTTTTTTTATTCTTATTTTGGTCCACTGAATATGTTTAAAAACTTAATTTGGGGTCCTGTTCACGAGTGAGGGAAGAATGGAGCGGGAGATCGATAGACG
>NW_015151910.1:119557-126646 GCF_000732505.1 Cyprinodon variegatus
AAAACAACAACTAATAAGATGATAACTTAAGATTTTTAAATCCTTAGGCTATTACCAAATATTGATACACAATGTAGTTTGCACAGGATTCGATTACAGTGGTTCCTGTATTAGTGCCAGTAATCCAATTATAACTTATTGGTCCACCATTGGTTATGTTACTTTAACTGCATAGAATAATTAATAAGCACAGTTGTGAAATTCTTAGTTTACAGTATATTTAAGATGCAAGTATTTTGGTAGGGTCCATACTTCTTTACTTTTAATCTTTAAGAATCACCAGAATAAAAAAATTATGTATATTGTGTGAAAAAGTGTCCACATAACTACATATCACTTATTGTTACTCAGTAACATTTACTGTGCTTTAAGGAAATCAACATTTAACCACTATGTTTCATTTAAATCCTCTGAAAACCTACAACCTATAGCTTCACCTATCCTCATCTAAGCCTGACAAGGGTTGCATGTCCAAATTCTTTCAAAATCTCACACAGAGGTTTGGTGAAAAGTTGGCAGCCCTGATTTAATACTGAGATCATTCAGTGAATCCAAAGTGTTCTTAGAACTTAGAGACTAAAGTTAGTCCATCTGATGAAATGGACTGGTGGCCGCTTGTATGATGTATACAAAATGTATATAATTATTAAGTTCTTTGTTTAAATGCTTCTTCATGGTGTTCAGACTTAAGAATTCGAGCCTTTGATTCAATTTAACATATTTTCATTTAAAAATGTTCAGCAAATTATTCAGAACATCTTTTATTTTCTACTTCTTAACGAGGATAAATATAATAATCAAAATGTTTTTGTTGATTTTTCATATTCAAACAACAGATATCCCATTCAAAACATGCAGAACACATGCAGAATAAAATAGGCTCATATGAGAACATATGAGATGTGTTGGCTGGCACCGGTTTATATCTACGGCAATTTGGATGAGCTTCCTGATAAATTTGTGAGAGTTTGTACCTCATGAAATGAAGTGTGTACCATCTTAAACTGTGTGAATCCATGTCTAACATACATGCGAAGAATGCATTAGTTTTATTACTTGCCTCCATTATAATCCAATTTGTCAAACTCTAATTCTTCCTCCCATTTCATTTTTTATGTAGTCCAGGGAAGGGAAGCCAACCTCTGGATATTTACATAAAGACTAGACGCCGTCCCTTTAATAGTCGTGTTAAATCCAATAGCCCATCTATCCAACCACTCTGCGGTGATTCAAAGGATAAGGAGAATGTCTTTTAAAAAAAATCTTGAATCTGAAAGTATCTGAAGAAGTCAGTTTTAAGGGGATTCCATATTCCTTCTTCAGCTGTGCAGCAGACATAAGTAAACCATCTTCAATGGGGATAAATATAAATACTTGTTCTTCCCCCAATCAAAAATACTTTCTTTTAAAACACTTTACAGTACAGTATTTAATATTGTTTTTTTTTTTTGTCTTCACTATTATGTTATTTTATACACTCTTCTAAGAGTGTCACATTTCTGTGATCATTTTCTATTTGGGACAATAAAGGACTTTCTATTCTATTCTATTTAAGGATGAGAACCTGAAGATGCTGTTGCTCATTATTCCACATTATTTCTACTTTAAATGCTGACTTTAACATATGCAGAATAAGCAATAACGGATTCTCATACACATCAAAACCTTCCAACAAATTTAAGATCCTCTGTAGTCCCTGATTCACCTTGAGTCCCACCCAATCAACAGTTGGAATACTGGTCAGTTAATTTCTAGTGAATAAAATAGACCCTAAGGTGTTTTTTAAATACGTTTTTGCTTTTGACAACATATTAAAACGTCCCATTTGATTTTATAGGACCCACACACATAAGTGTTCCTCTCCATAGGTGTACCCACCAGCAAATAGATGTAGGTAAAGAGTAACCAGGGCCGGACTGGTAATATGTGATACCCAAGCATTTGCCTGGTGGGACGGTCCTAATTTCAGCGTGCTCCTTAAATCATACTGGCCCCAACTCTTACTCTTTCACCGAAGCTCCTACCTGTGACAGTAAATAACTCAAGGAGCTCAAGAAGTAATCCAATGTTAACTGCCTAAATGATGCATGCAGTATATATAGCTCTTTCTTGTCATGCACATCCTTGTGACAGTTGGCATATGGTGTAATTTTCTATTTCTTCAAACTGTAAAATCCTTGCAACAAACTAAATGATAATAAAACGAAAATACTTTCTTTAAACCAAACTACGATGTTCCTCTTATATTTGGCAAATTTTTGTTCAAATGTTTTCCAAAAATATGTTGCGGTGCATGATGGGGTTTTGCATCTAAAGGCTAACGTTTCCCGTCTTACGTGCATTGTTGCCAGGTTGGGATGTTTCCCAATCTGGCAGTTTAGGATGGCCGTCTATGGGCATGGTGAGTGTGGACGTTATGCAGCAGCAGTTGCTGTTATGTCCGTGTTAATAACCAAAGCCAGTAAAACCTCAAGTCTTAGTGATGGTTGTCGTGTGGTTCTTGTAGATAGATCTGTTAATCCGCAATGTGTATTGTGTTTCACATTTGAGACACGTGCGTTTTTTTTCCTGGGGGGGGTCCATAAGGGGGCCGGTGCAGATGGAAATAAGCCAGGGCTGATGGAAATAGTTCCCAGTCCGAGCTTGGTAATAACGTTTTATTAGCAAGCTCTCTGTTAGACAAAAGATTGCAGCATGACTGAATCAATATATAAAAGTAGACATCAATATCAATAGGTTTATACATCTACCCCGTTTTATGCTGTCTGTGGCATTGAGCAGAGGGGAACCCTCATGTCCTTCTACAAATCAGAAGGGGAAAATAAGCTCTCATTAACATATATGTGATACAATATGTTTAATACATGTAATTTCATCTGCTTTATAAGGTTATGTCAACTTTCAGGATGTTATCCAATCAAAATTGTTTATCTCTTTGACCATTATGATCCGTCAGGACTTCATGAATCCTTGGCGTAGGCAAATTTATATATTTTGGTTTGGAGAGTTATAAGCAAATGGACCAATCAAGGTTTGATTTGTAATGGAGGGACAAAAAAACCCTCCCCATTGAGCCTTCCTAAAGTTTGATCCAAGTTATTGTCATTGTGGAGCAGAGGGGTAAGAGCAGAAATTGAGAGCGTTAGAGGTCAGTGGCGCTGAATGAGAGCAAAGTTGTGGCTAGCTTACTTAAAACACCTTTTTCAAGGCAGCCTTTTGCTGAAAAGCCACAAATCAGAAAAAATGGAAGACCAACTCCAGAATTAGAAATAAAAAAGTGGAGAGGCCATGGGGTGATGTTCTTGCCCCTGCCTTGATTTGTCTCCACCTTGTGGCTGCTTCCTAGGATTACATTACCTAGATAATTCATGTACAGGTGCTGGTCATAAAATTAGAATATCATGAAAAAGTAGATTGATTTCAGTAATTCCATTTAAAAAGTGAAACTTGTATATTATATTCATACATTACATACAAACTCATATATTTCAGATGTTTATTTTGTTTAATTTTGATGATTACAAATGACAACAAATGAAAATCTCAAATTCATCATATCAGAAAATTAGAATATTGCTGAAAGGTTCAAAATTGATGGCCCCTGGTGCCACACTCTAATCAGCTAATTAACTCAAACCACCTGCAAAAGCCTTTAAATGGTCTTTCAGTCTAGTTCTATAGGCTACACAATCATGGGGAAGACTGCTGACTTGACAGTTGTCCAAAAGACGACCATCGACACCTTGCACAAGGAGGGCAAGACACAAAAGGTCATCGCTAAAGAGGCTGGCTGTTCACAGAGCTCAGTGTCCAAGCACATTAATAGAGAGGCGAAGGGAAGGAAAAGATGTGGTCGAAAAAAGTGTACAAGCAAGAGAGATAACCGCACCCTGGAGAGGATTGTGAAACAAAACCCATTCAAAAATGTGGGGGAGATTCACAAAGAGTGGACTGCAGCTGGAGTGAGTGCTTCAAGAACCACCACACACAGACGTATGAAAGACATGGGTTTCTGCTGTCGCATTCCTTGTGTCAAGCCACTCTTGAACCACAGACAGCGTCAGAAGCATCTTGCCTGGGCTAAAGAGAAACAGGACTGGACTGCTGGTGAGTGGTCCAAAGTCATGTTCTCTGATGAAAGTAAATTTTGCATTTCCTTTGGAAATCAAGGTCCCAGAGTCTGGAGGAAAAGAAGAGAGGCACTTCATCCACGTTGCTTGAAGTCCAGTGTAAAGTTTCCACAGTCAGTGATGGTTTGGGGTGCCATGTCATCTGCTGGTGTTGGTCCATTGTGTTTTCTGAGGTCCAGGGTCAACGCAGCCACATACCAGGAAGTTTTAGAGCACTTCATGCTTCCTGCAGCTGACCAACTTTTTGGAGATGCAGATTTCATTTTCCAACAGGACTTGGCACCTGCACACAGTGCCAAAGCTACCAGTACCTGGTTGAAGGACCATGGTATCCCTGTTCTTAATTGGCCAGCAAACTCTCCTGACCTTAACCCCATAGAAAATCTATGGGGTATTGTGAAGAAGAAGATGCAATACACCAGACCCAACAATTCAGAAGAGCTAAAAGCCACTATTAGAGCAACCTGGGCTATCATAACACCTGAGCAGTGCCACAGACTGATCGACTCCATGCCACGCCGCATTGCTGCAGTAATACAGGCCAAAGGAGGCCCAACTAAATACTGAGTGCTGTACATGCTCATACTTTTCATGTTCATACTTTTCAGTTGGCCAACATTTCTATAAATCCTTTGTTTTTATTGGTCTTCAGTAATATTCTAATTTTCTGATATGATGAATTTGAGATTTTCATTTGTTGTCATTTGTAATCATCAAAATTAAACAAAATAAACATCTGAAATATATGAGTTTGTATGTAATGTATGAATATAATATACAAGTTTCACTTTTTAAATGGAATTACTGAAATCAATCTACTTTTTCATGATATTCTAATTTTATGACCAGCACCTGTATGTAATGTCATGTAGTCGTGGCTTCAACAAACTTATACCCTTTGTTCAATTCTTAGTACAGAATCACTGTGGGACATTCTTAATTTTTCTATATGTTACTTATTGTTAGAAAAGGATCATTTTATAATTTCTTTATCTTAAATCCCTCAGGGAAGGCCTCTGTATTCATTCTCACTAAGTCGCTTCAAAAATCACATTTTTATTATACGTCCATAGCACAACATAACTACTAAACATTTCATTTATTCATAACAGTTTAAAGATGAAGCTGGTGTTTGGAGACAAAGAAAGACTTCAGAGTAAAGAGAAGAGGAGACAGACCTACTGTTGATCCTTCTCCTCTTTTCTTCTTCACTGCTCTCTGTTGATAACAGTTGAGTTTCTTCCTGAATCTGCTGCTTCTGCTAACCAAGATGATGGTTCCTGTGAAGGATCAGATTATTTTATTAGAAAGTTTTTTCTGTAAATCATATTTCATAAACCAACCCGTGTACCTACTCATTAAAAAAACAACAACAGAAGAATCCATCCATCCATTTTTTAAACACGCTTATCCCAAGTGGAGTCGCGAGGGGTTCTGGTGCCTTTCTCCAGCGGTCAATGGGTGAGAGGCGGGGTACACCCTGACAGGTCGCCAGTCCATCACAGCACAGAAGAATCAACATCTGAAAATCTTTCCTGAAACAAATTTATAGAAAAATTAGGTGATAACAGAAAGAAACTGCAGTTGCTTAGGGGCCCCCGACCTCTTAGGGGCCCCGTCACTGACACCTGGTTGGCCACCTTTTTGCAGATGTAATAGTGTGAAAAATTATTCTTAAACCCATCTGATACTCGTTTGACCGACCGGATGTTATTTATACCCCAACACATGGCACATTTCAACATGATGGTGAGCCGTTTTCACATGACACCAATAGTAAAGCAGACAGTGGTACTTTTAATTACTAAGTTAATAACTGCATATAGTTCATTAGACAGTTGGTAAAAAATACAGTCATAAAAGATCTTAAAAGAACAATGTATTTCAGTATTTTATTTTTTACACTATGATTTGGAATCATGGGTAATTCATAGCGTAGATTAAAACCAGAACTGTCATGTACAATGTGTGAGTGAGGATTGATACCAAAAAGAGGTAGTTAAGCGGATTCCAGAAAAGAAAGAGCAAAGAAGAGCTGCTGGAAGAACGGAAAAAACTTCCTAAAATAAACACATTCTCTGGTGTGCGGTGGGGATGGGGTGTAGTACTTCATATGGGGCCCACCCAGATAACATTGCTTACGGTCCTATTGTTGTGTCGTTATGCCACTGAAACCAGCTGTGGTCCTAAACTGGTTTTCCTCCTGGATCAACAGCCAACATGTGACAGTCAGATTCATTATTACCAAGGTGTAGTGGAGGATTTTCTTTTTCTCTCATCATCATCTCTATAAGTGGTCCTCCTAATGTCAATCATTCTGGTGATTTTTTATGTAAGGCTGTCCTACGTGCTTGTCCCCAGTTAGTTATCTTTTTCACACTTTCAGGCGTATATGTGTGGTAAGCTACAGTTTCAGACATTCATTAAAGCTCACCTTTCTCATCGCGGTTCTTTGAAAATGGCTGAGGGTCGTAAGAAAAAAAGTGTCTATGAAGTGTATGAGAAGAAAAGAGAGGCCTCAGAAGAGAGAAACAAGACCAGATTGTTTTTTGCGAGATTCTTTCATGCGATGTCTGGCTTCCCACTGATGCCTCAGTTCCTACTTGGCATACTATTTGGAGAAATTCATAGTTAAAGTTATATACCTCTATATTGTAACTTTCCGGGGATGATAAGTTTATTTCTTCTGTAATTTGTGATCATTAATAATTCTACGGAGGCCAAAAATCCTTATTTACCCCACAAACATGTCCAAATTTCCACTGCAGCACACACAAAAATACAAGCATGTCCTGATTTTTTTAATGTACTAGTAGTATTATTTGCGGTGAAACTTTTTATATATAAATATGGGTGAGATGAGCAACCGTGTTTTCATTGGGTCCTTGCACCCTGTTAAAACATGTTAAAAGCATGGTTACAGGAGAATCAAACCTGTAATCATAATCAATAACTTCTG
>NW_015151910.1:127133-131634 GCF_000732505.1 Cyprinodon variegatus
TCTGCAGAGTAAAATAAAACATTTTCTTCCTGTGATATCAACTCTCAGTGTTTATATATTTTTTTAACTCCACATGGATTTCCTCAGGTCGTGAAATGGGTCCAGGGAACCTCTAGAAGGTTCTGATTAGATGAGATCAGACTACAGGAGGAGGAACATGGCTGAATCCAATCAGCAACACGGGTAGGAGCCTGTTCATGTAAAGCTCTGTAGGTTAAGGCTGATAATATAGAAATTAAATTTAAATCTGATGTCATTCAATTGAACAACTTTAAAACAGGTTCTCTGAGTTCCTCTGTTTGAGCGAGTCAGTCATCCTGCAGCAGTGTTTTGGACAAACTGAAGACAAGCCAGACCTACCTATGGAAAACCAAGAATAGAATCAGACAGTGATGTTCCACCAAACTCCACAAAGAGTGACTACTCTAACACAGATAGTTATTCTTATGAAGAATCAGTGAATATTAATCCTAAGTTTTCTTGTAAATTATATTTAATAAACCAACCAGTGTACCTGCTCGTTTTCAAACCCAGAAATCTCAAACTTAGAAAATCTTCACTCAAACAAATTTCCAGAAAGGTGAGGTGAGAATAGAAAAACGTTCTTGCATTTTCTTTTGTTTCTCACAGTAAACTGAACAACTCAGTCCAATGACTTCATGTTCTGATCTCTGGATCATCAAACTCATCCTGCAGGGAGTTGTTCTGTTTAATTCCACAAACCAGGTCCTAAACAGTTTTTTCTCCTGGATCATCAGCAAATATTTGATCGTGAGATCAGGATGGATTTACAGTTGACTGGACACTAACTGATGCTAATGTTCTGATTCAACTCTATCAAGAGTTTATTAGTGATTCTTTCAATGAAAGAAGTGAGAAAACAGACAAGGCAAGGTCCTTTTATTTTATTTCTATTCAATGTTTTAGACCGAAAAAAATCCAAAGTGCTTCATGTGAATAAATCACAGGAAATAGAAACACGATTAAGTGGAAAAATAAAGGCAAGTAAAGAAAAGTTGGATTGAAAACTAAAATTAGTTATGGTCTGTTATCAGTTTAAATCTAGTCAGACTCAAAATAAACAGGGTTTCAACCGTGATTTTGAGGAACTAAAGCTTTTAGCATTTTTACAGTTTTCTGAAAATATTAAACAGTTTAGTTTATGTTAATTTAAAAAAACGATTAAAGTAATAAACAGATTGTTATTGATCTTACTATAAAAATTAACTTTCCGGAGCATGTTGAGAAGATTGACATCAAGGAACTATTTGTATCTACAGTCAATAAAACGTATTTTACATTTTGCCTTTTAAGATTTACATTGCCCAAGAATTTATTTATTTACTGTGACTTAAAAATGTTTAAAGTGGATTTTTAAAACGTGAAAAAGAAAATATTCAAGTCAGCTTTTTAAAAATAGAAGATTAACCACAAATCAATACATCAACTGTTTCATCACAAGTTTTGCACCAAGTCAGAAGCCCAGCTTTAGCTGTGAAAGATGATCCAGCACCACCTGGTGGTGAAAAGCAGATAGTTTTAGTTAAAAATTGACTATGGGGCTAAAGAAAGTGAAACTTATCAGGCGTTGTTGAACTGAGCGGAGACGCCATTACTGGGTGTTTTTTCTCTGCTGAAAAACGAGAGAAATATTGATAGGATTTTATGAAGTAGCTGAATCTTTGGTGAGTCCTGCTGTTAAAATAAGTCATAAAAAATGGCAGAGAGACTTTTTGAAAGTTTCCTGAACTGCCATGTGTGTTCAGAGACTTTCAGAGATCCCGTGTCTCTAAGCTGCAACCACAGCTTCTGTTCAAGCTGCCTGAAGAAATTCTGGGAACAAACTGGAAACAAGAACTGTCCCATCTGTAAAAGAAGATATTCTAAGGATTTTCCCATAGTAAACTTTACTCTAAAGGAACTGACTGATTCTTTTACTGGCCGACAGAAATCTGGATCCTCTGAGACAGAAAGAGAAGAAAAGCAGCTGATGGTGGTCTGCAGTAAACACCAAGACAACCCTGAACTATTCTGGAAAGACGAGCAGAGTGCTGTGTGTCCTGTCTGTGAGTTTTCTCTCCACCAGAGTCACAAAGTGGTTCCTATAGAACAAGCAGTCAGTGAGCTGAAGGAGCAGCTGAAATCTGACTTAAAGTCTCTGCAGGACAAGAGGAACAAACACAAACAGGTGGAGAAAACATACAATGATGTGATTCTACACTCTAAGAAGCAGCTGTTGTCCACAGAGAGACAGATCAGAGCAGAGTTCAACAAGCTCCACCAGTTCCTGAGAGAGGAAGAGGAGTCCAGACTGGCAGCTCTGAGGGAGGAAGAGGAGCAGAAGGGGAAGACTATCAGCAGAGAGATGAAGAGGATTCAGGAGCAGATCTCCTCTCTGTCAGACAGTATCTCTGCTGTTGAAGAAGACCTGCAGAAAGACCAGGTGTCGTTCCTCAGCAGTTATAAAGCCACTCAGAGCAGAGCCAGAGCCCAGAGCTCACTGTCAGATCCACAGCTGGTCTCAGGAGCTCTGATAGATGTGGCCAAACACCTGGGCAACCTGTCCTTCAG
Organism: Cyprinodon variegatus; assembly: GCF_000732505.1. NCBI lineage: Eukaryota > Metazoa > Chordata > Actinopteri > Cyprinodontiformes > Cyprinodontidae > Cyprinodon > Cyprinodon variegatus. The sequence goes on from NW_015151910.1 coordinate 129,705, forward strand.
AGTCTGGGAGAAGATGAAGGACAAGGTCCACTTCAGTCCTGTCATTCTGGACCCAAACACTGCTAATAGATGGTTGTATCTGTCTGAATATCTGACCAGTGTGAGACATGGAGACACAGAGCAGCAGCTTCCTAATAATCCAGAAAGAAACACAAATTACACCAATGTTTTTGGTTCTGAGGGCTTCAGCTCAGGGAAACACAGCTGGGAGGTGGAGGTTGGAGATCATCCTAGATGGATTATTGGTTTGATTAAAGAGTCTGTTGACAGGAAGGGAGAGTTATATGCTTCACCAAAATATGGAGTTTGGTGTTTATGGCATCGTGATGGAAAATACTCTCAAGGTGGTGATCAGACTCACAAATTAAAGAAGAGTCTCCAGAGAATCAGAGTCCAGCTGGACTATGACAGGGGGGAGGTGTCCTTCTACGACCTTGAAAACATGTCTCACATCTACACTCACAGAGACACTTTCACTGAGAAACTTTTTCCTTATTTTGGTGTTGGAAAATCTGCTGATGCTAAAACATCTGACATCAAAATTAGTAAATCTGAGGTTTATTTAATATTTTCAGACAAGCTAACTAGTAATTCATACTAGACAAGTAATTCATTTTAATAAGTTAAAATCTTTTGGGGTTTTTTTCAGGTCAGAAAATGATGGATAAGATATCTGAATTTAAAGGACTTTGAATAAAAACCAAAATACAAGGTGCTCATCTACTTCGTTAGAGTTGTCCCAATCTGTATGCTGAATCTGAGAACCTACTGACATTTTATTATTTGATATCTTATTTTCTTGACTCCGTTAGTACTTGTTAACAGTATGAGCTTATTTACAAGCTTAAGGATTTCAATCTTTTAATGATTATTTGACGTATATCAGTTTGACTATTTGTCAAAATGCCTGTAGTGGTTTTGCAGATAAAGCCCAGTGATTCAAACTGAGAGCGTATACAAAAGTTTTATTGACAGCTGGGAGGAAGTTGTTGATTGGGGCCAGCAGGTATCGGAGATCAGAGGGACTGAGTCTGAGCAGGTCAAGCAGAGGGAGGCCAGAACCAGATTAGAAAGCACAGCAGGCCAGAGTTGAAGATGCCAGAGATACACTTTCACACAGAGACTTAATTTTATTGATGCTAAAACATCTGGAGAACTACAAATGCATATATAAAAATACACAAAATTAGTACATCTGAGGTCCCTCCACTATTTTCAGAAAAATTAAAGCTATAATAATATTTTTTTTTAAGTCCAGGTTGTAAAATGATGATTAAGATGTTTAGTTAGAATTTAAATGGATTTGATTAAAAACCAGAATATAAGACAATCACTTTTTTTTTTCTTTTCAGTGATGTTACATTGTACAGTACAGTCAATCAGAGCACAGAGAGTTTACATTTTTAATGTGTTTTTTTTCCCTATGTTGATTGTTTTTAACTTTTTTATTACTATTATTAAAAATATTCAAAGCTTTATTTCATTTTTTGGGCCATAAACCATGCCAATAATTTTGGACAGTGAGGACCAATGTCCATGCTTCATCTTAACATGTTCACTTGAGTAGAGGGTGCAGTTTTGCTCCACAGTGCTGCTCTTCTCTGCTTTGCAACTAACTAACTAAGCCGAGGTAACTGCACAGGACACTGCTGCACTTTATAATTGTAACGTTCATTTCACTGTTGTAAGCTCTAAGCAACGGTGTATACAAAATTACAATTAAGTTTGTAAGGTTTGTTGTGCCATATGCCATGATCATACTTTTTGCACAGTGGGAACCAGTGTCCATATTTCATCCTGATAGGATGACCAGAGGAGAAAACTCAGCTTTGGTGAATAACAGGAGGGGTAAAGAATCATTTAGCTAAAGGTTTTTGGTTCTTGATTAAGCAAATCATTCAATAAAACATTATTTGGCCAAATAATGTTT
>NW_015151910.1:132107-134030 GCF_000732505.1 Cyprinodon variegatus
GGGTAGGGCAATAAACATCTTCAAGTATCAGAAACATAAATTCCTAGCGGGCTGGGAATAGAAAAGAACATAAAATCACAACATTTCTATGGCGTCCCTGATTGCTGGGCCCATTGAATCACAACAGGTTTAAGGTAGAAGTTTGCAAACCCTAAGAACCTCTGCAACTGCTTTCTGTCCTTAGGAACCGGTCAGTCAATAACTGCGCTCACCTTAGTTAGATACATAGCTATATGATCCGGGGACACCACAAAACCTAAGAAAGACATACTCCACACATGAAATTCACACTTCTCAGCTTTCGCAAATGGCTGATTCTGCAGGAGTTAGCAGAGTTAATCAGGGGAACGAGGTAATGATTCTTAAAAGGGATAGCAATAAGAGCCCTATAAGCAATGCAGGGTCTGAGTAAGCTGTCCTGTTTCCCCACAATCAAATCCCAGCTCCTGCTGTATAATCTCCCTCTCGGGGGTGTAGCCGCACACATTAACTCAATTCCGCAATCATTTGCCAATGAGAAGGCAGTGCAGGGACCTGACACCTATTGAAAAACTCCTTCAGGTTATGATATTCCTCAGCTATCTTCGACAGGTCCAGATAAACCTCCTCCCCCTCATTCTCAGCCAACTGTTCTGGCTGAGTGGAGCGGAAACAGAAACCAGAGCAAGAGGTAGCCCAACCTAACACCTCTACATTCTGCATGTCAGTCTCAAGGTTGTGTCTACATAATCAGGTGCAACCCAGACCAATAGGGACCTGAGATGATTCAATTCTTATTAGAAACTTTTTTTCACAATGGTTACCCCATACCACAAGTTCAACTGGTTTAGTGGCGAGAGAAGACTTATTAATCTGATGGTCATCCAAGGCTATTGTGGGAAAACCGGCATGTTATCCTCAGTTGTCTAGCAGGCCTTTCATCCATGAATTCTGTATCCGCACAGAGTCCAAAAAGGCTGACAGGTTGGTACTCTTGGAATTAACTAATAGAGTCACTAGTAGCAGCATAGCAGCGCCGGCCTGGGATTGGCCTGCTGGCCTGCATCTCTCTCTCTTCTTTTCTTTTAAGACAGCTTTTAAGGCAGCAGCGGTGCACCTGTCAGAGAGAGGGACAGATAAGGCCATTTTGGCCAGTAGCATTTTAGGAGGGACACAGACAGCACAGTGTGGAGGAAGGGGAGTGTGACATGTGTCTGCTGCTGTGATGTGCATACTGTAGTTAGCGAGAGGTGCAAGTAAGGATAAGAAGCAATGGACATGGTCTTAGAACGTGGTAAAAGGAACAGGATAGGCAGCGCAGCGAGGGACAGAGACAAAGAAAGAAAGACGCTGTCTAGAGGAGGATGCAGCCAAATGCAGAAAGCAACAGATTTATTACAGTGGTAAAGTTACTGTATATTCCAACCTTAGAAATTACAGTAGGTCTTTCTAGATCAGTGTTTCCCAAATTTCTTTGAATTGTGTTCCCTTATGGGCATTTTTTCGTACCATGAGTACCCCTCTCAGTCAAAAGTGTTGATGATTTTCCAAAAGTGGAATGTACAATAACTGAACTAAAGACGATTTTACTTAATCTTTTTTAAATTGAGCATTAATTTTTTTTTTTTATAAATGAATGCATTCCTTCTCAAATAAAAATATGAAATAAATATGTTGCCTGTAAGTTAGTAAGAAGTCAAAATAAATACAAAATAAAATCATATCATAAACCTGTATTTATAAAAATGGAGCTGCCCTATTATTTCATTTAAACTTGATGAACTGGGAACAAAAAATTTAGTCAGACTGATTTAATTAGCTTTATTTGTTTTCATCAAGTGATCTGAGCTGCTATCTATCTATCTATCTATCTATCTATCTATCTATCTATCTATCTATCTATCTATCTATCTATCTATCTATCTATCTATCTATCTATCTATC
>NW_015151910.1:135465-136606 GCF_000732505.1 Cyprinodon variegatus
CAGCCCGTTGTAGGTAACTGCTTAATGTTAATACAACCATATATGTAGAAAATATTTTGGTCTTCAAAGGGGGGTGCGCACGCCCCTGTCTGTATCCGCCACAGAGGGAGTGATGTTTCTTCCCCCTGCCTTAATTTGTCTCCACCTAGTGGCTGCTCCCTACATGTAGAATTCATGTATGTAATATTATGTAGTCCTGGTTTCAACAAAACTTTACCCTTTGTTAAATTCTTAATACAGTATCACCACGGGTCAGTAATCTGGTATATGTTACATATTGTTAGAAAAGGATCATTTTATAATGTCTTTATGTTAAATCCCTCAGGGAAGGACTCTGTATTCATTCTCACTTCCTTATTCTAAGTTGCTTAAAAAATTGCATTTTTCATATACATCCACAGCACAGTATAACTATTACACACTTCATTTATTCATAACATCTTTATCCAGAATAATAGTTAATACAGTTCACAGCACAGCGTCCTACTAGACATTTTATTCCTCATAATGGTGTGCACATGGTGGCCTACTATCAGTTCTGAAAAAGAAGCTGTAATATTTTTCCTTGTCTAAATCCAACATCTATTCCTCCAAGATAAAACACAAAGAAAGTATCATAAAGATATACGAGAATAACTTTCACCACCAGGTCACATGACATTGATTCTACTTGTCTAAAGCAAAGCAGAACTGCCCCACATGTCATTTCTGAATAACCATAGGTTGATGCCTCAGGCTTCTACGGGGAGTTGAACAGGAAGCAGTGTTGCAACTCGAAATGACGTGTCACTTCCTCCTCTGATCCAGACTGTCAGTTACGGTGTGAATGCTTCACTCTAATGATTCTGAGGATTTCTTTAGTAATTCTTTGGGGAAACAAGGCTGAACTTAATTATAAAACTACATTGGAATGAAATCCACCATAAACAGAATACATTTTGATTCTAAATAAATATCAACCATACATTTATAACAGAGATATTTAAATTTCATCACAGCTGCAAAAGAAGAAGCTAAAGTCAGAAACCAGATAAAAACAAATCAAATTCTTCTCATAAATGATCTTAAAGGTGTATTAGTAATTAGGGTGACCATATTTTCATTTGGGAAAACCAGGACACCTTGGAGCGGGGGGTGGGGG
>NW_015151910.1:139472-140059 GCF_000732505.1 Cyprinodon variegatus
CGTTTGGTCACCCTACATTAAAACAACTATTTTTCATTCATTTCAGATGGAACTATTAACAGAGTTGTATTATATTAAATTGAACTTCCAATTTTCACCACTGTTCTGCGCCAAGTAACCTTTCCTCTGATCACGGAGCAAATCCCGATGATGAGACATTTGTTATTTCAATAAAAAACCCCCACCCCCCGCTCCAAGGTGTCCTGGTTTTCCCAAATGAAAATATGGTCACCCTAGTATTAGTGACTGTAAACTCAAACTAAATCTCACCATGTAGCTGTGAAAGATGTTTCAACAGCACCACCTGCTGGAGGAAATCTGACACAGCAGATTGTTTTATTTAAATCAGGTTAAAGAGTTTGAAAGTATTTTCAGCGTTATTGAATTGAGCTGAGACACCATTACTGGGTGTTAGATCTTTGCTGGAAAACGGGAGAAATATTTGGAGGATTTTAAAAAGAAGCTGAAACTTTGGTGAGTCCTACTGTTGAAATAATTCATTAGAAAATGGCAGAGAGAGTTTTGGAAAGTTTCCTGAGCTGCCATGTGTGTTCAGAGACTTTTAGAGATCCTGTGTCTCTGAGCTG
>NW_015151910.1:141954-146204 GCF_000732505.1 Cyprinodon variegatus
TAAACCAATGAAAACTGAAAAAGACACCAAAAAAAATCCAGAATCACAATACATTTGTGTAAATAAAATTTAGCTAATAAAATTAAAAAGTTAACACCAGATTATTTACTCTTTCGAACATTGAACCCTTAGTTTCCCTCATCCAAATTGCAAAGTCACAAAAACTCTTCTTTTTTAACTTTGCATCGTCCACCAGGTCCTTCCTCTGAATGTTTAGATGAGTTTTCAGAGTTCCTTTCTGATTTTGTATTAAATACTGACAGGTTCATCATAGTGGCAGATTTTAACATCCATGCTGAGATTGAAGGCGATAGCTTAAGAGCAGCCTTTAATGCTATCTTAGACACTATTGGCTTCATTCAAAATGGGAATGGTCCCACACATTCGTATCTTCATACTTTAGACCTTGCACTTACATATTGAATTTGATGAAATAGCACTATTTCTCACAACCCTGTCCTCTCTGACCACTTTTTAATAACTTCAGGATTACTTTAACAATCTCCTGCGCCAAGAGGTTTCACTTAACAGATAATTATCAGATAAAACAGCTATAAAATGAAAGAATCTATTTCCCTTTCTGTCTCCACTGTATCACTTAGCAGTGCTACAGAGGGCAAAAGTTTAGTTTATTCCCCTTCATAGGTGTATGACTTCTATGATGGGGTTACTGATTCTCTGTGCACTGCCTTAGACAACACAGCCCCTTCGAAAAACGAAAAGCTGGCTCCCTGGTTTAATGCAGATGCACACTCTGAAGCAAAATGCTAGGAAACTGGAGAGAAAATAGCACTATACATGCCTAGGGGAATCCTTCCTATTCTGGAAAAATAGTATATTACTATATATGAAGACTCTTTGTAAAGCAAGAGTAGCATATTTCTCCTTATTGATAGACAAGAATAACAATACTCCTAGATTTCTTTTTAATATAGTTGCCAGACCCACCCAGAGCCATAGGTCTGTTGAACTGTCCATCCCACCTGTTCCTAGCAGTAATGGTTTTATGGATTATTTTATAAATAAGATTGATTCTATTAAAAATCTGAACATCAGCACCCCTTTAGCTATGATTGGGTTGTATTTGGAAAGTCAGGCAGCATCTTTAGACTGCTTTGAATCAGTTCAACTGATTTAGCAAAACTACTGTGTTCACCTAAACCTTCTACTCGTATGTTAGATCCAGTTCCAACAAGGTTACTTAAGGAATTATTCCCTTTGATCTCATCCTCCATTTTAGATGTGATTAATCTATCCCTGTTACAGGAATATGTACCTTAGGCTTTTAAGGTAGCTGTAAATAAACCTTTACTTAAGAAACAGTCTCCTGACCCAGATTACTTGGTCAATTATAGATCTATATCAAATCTTTCTTATCTAAAATTTTTGAGTAGTTGAATCATAGAATCATATTTTTTCCTTGGCCTGTTTGTGAGCTAAAATGTTAAAGTGTTCCTTTTCTCTCTTCCTGAATAGGGGTGATTACTTAGGAGCTTTGTTCCATTCTTTATACTGAGATGTAGGGAAAGGAAGGAGGGTTGAAAAGAAGTTTCCTCCCTAGTTTAGATGAGGGGGGAAACATAGATAAACATGTCCTTATTAAGATTCTCACGTCCTGTTTCTGGTGTGAACAGAAAACAGTTGTCTAAAATGTTTATCTGAACAAATTTATGTCCTTTCATGAACTAACATGTTTCTCTTGGGAAGACTCAATGTTCAGTGCTCATTTTTACTTCACAAATTGGCGTCACAAACAGGATCCTTCGCTGATCTGTCCGCTCGGTGGATTCCAGAAGAAGGGCTGATCACCAAAACCATATGGGTTTTTCCTCTACCTAAAATAGGCCATTTCAGAGAAGGAGGACTCTTCTGATGCTCCACTGAGTCAATCGATCTCGACAGGACAATAACTTCAGGAGACTGAGAGGAAGAAAACCAACAAACCAACAAAACGGTAAAAAACGAAAAATACTGTTTTAAAATTAAGCAAGCAGTCAAAAGACTGACCGAGGTAGGCCTCTCATAGGCTGAGNAGTTTTGGAAAGTTTCCTGAGCTGCCATGTGTGTTCAGAGACTTTTAGAGATCCTGTGTCTCTGAGCTGCAACCACAGCTTCTGTTCAAGCTGACTGAAGAAATTCTGGGAACAAACTGGAAACTAGAATTGTCCCATCTGTAAAAGAAGATCTTCTAAGGAACATCCAGGAGTGAACTTCAATGTGAAGGAATTGGCTGATTCTTTTGCTGACGGACAAAAACCTGGATCATATGAGACAGAAACAGAAGAAAAGCAGCTGTTCAAGAGGCACCAGAGATTGCAAGGGAAACCCACGGAGGGGCCTCAAAGACGAGGAGTGCCTATGGTGGGGCCTCAAAGATGAATTCTCACAGAGCTCTATTCTGGACGGCATACAGCAGGCTCAGCTGTCTCTGGACGGTACAGAGCGGCTCAGGGGTCTCTGGGGAGGCTTCACCAAGTGACTCTGACTCAGGAGAGGGAGCACTAAGGGAATCTGACCCTGGAGAAGGAACACTATGGGGTCAGACTGAGAAGCAAAGACTCTAAAAGGGTCTGACTAAGGAGCTAGGAGACTAAGGGGGTCTGATTGAGGAGCTAGGAGACTAAGGGGGTCTGACAGAGGAGCTAGGAGACTAAGAGGGTCTGACTGAGGAGGAGACTAAGGGGGTCTGACTGAGGAGCTAGGAGACTAAGAGGGTCTGACTGAGGAGCTAGGAGACTAAGGGGTCTGATTGAGGTGCTACGACTCTAAGAGGGTCTGACTGAAGAGAACAGGTACTAAGAGGAGGTGACTGTGACTCAAAAGTAGCTGATTGATAGGGAGCTACATGAAACTGGGAAACTAAATGGGGAGGAATGGATATCCCCTCTTTCTCTATTAACAAAGTCCCATAAGTGAGACTCCTCAAGAGGAGGAGCTCTGGCAGCTGAAGATTTGGTCTTGAGAACTATTTTTAATTTTCTCATTTGTGAGGAAAGCTGTTGTTCATGAAGGTGATTGCAGAGGTTGTGAGGACCAAAAGATAATCTGACCTGAACTTCTGGAGAGGTGATGGTGACGTCTGAATCATTGTTACATGCAGACTGTTCAGGGCAGCTCTGAAACCTCTGGATCTGATCCACAAGGAAGCTAAGTTGTTCTGTGAAAGAAGTCATGAACTGGCCCTAGTGTGCATTCAATTGTTCCATCTCCTGTAGCAATAATGCCCGTTGCTCCTCCTATTTGTTGATCTGTATCTCTTGTAAACCCAAAGCATTTAAAGTCTGAGTCTGCTGGATCAATTTTTGACTGTGTTGTGCAAAATGATATCCTGCAGATAATGAAAAAATGATTAACTAGTTAATTATTTATTTTACTCAAAGCAGGAGGGGGATACGCGGTTCTGTCTCAGCTAGGTGTGGGTCCGTCTCACTGGGGTCCATTCTCAGAAGAGTTTTAAGTCAGTTTGATGCTACAACACAGGAACTTGATGGGCTTTAGGTCGAGGAAGGTTTACTTACTTCCAGCTGGCTTTATTTAGCATTTCACGTGAAACGAGCCTCTCCTTGCAGGCATTGGAACCCAGGGGAAAGAGAATCGATTGATCTCATGCTCTGATTTTTAAACCCTGAATGACGTAGGGGTATTTCCTGTTGGGAATTCATCCTTCTTGTCAGCTGATTTGTCCATGCGGGAGCTGACTGTTCCTTTGGCTGGAATTTTCCAGAAGTCTCCAGAGCATCCTTCGTTCTGGTTGGGCAAAGGGAAGGGTGATGGTTTGAAATGGTCCATCAAATTGATTTGGCTCCATTGTGGCAATATATCCAAACAACTGGATTCTTATGTTGGTTGTGTGGAGGTTTTTAGAGGACTCAAATGCAGAGATGGAGGCTGAGGTGGTTTCTGGCAGATTTGATAACAAATGGTGGCAACAGAAGCTTAAGGAGAACATGAACTTGAATCTAGGGTAACACAAAGGTTAGGGAAGGAATGAAGAGAGTCCAGCAAACAGTAACTGAAGAGGAGGAGTATATATCCCAAACAGAGTAAAAGAATGTAGTAATCAACTGATTGGAGCATGAGAGAAGGAAGGAGCTAGAAGAGAGCTACGGGAAAGGAGACTGACACAAGGGGGCAAAAGATGGTAAACAAGAAAACATAAGAACTCAAATACAACAACTAGAATGACACACAATGGAAAATAAACCAATGAAAACTGAAAAAGACACCAAAAAAAATCCAGAATCACAATA
>NW_015151910.1:149135-151114 GCF_000732505.1 Cyprinodon variegatus
GTCAAAATTTTGGTGTCGATCATTCGATTTCATCCTGGACACTACAGAAAATGGGCTAAAAGTGTTAAAAACCGGAATTTTCCTTTAAGGAAAGTAGACCCAGTGTTGCAACAAATAAAAAAAAAAAAAGAAAACAACGAACTGGAGTAATTGTGAGTGCTCAATATAAGAAAAAGGAAAAAAATAAATAAAAATAAAAACATATGATAATAGAATATAATATATAATATCATGACAGGAACAACTCAAGAAAATTCACTGTTGTTTTATTTACTAATGCTCATCTTTCTTTACTCTTATACTCCTTTGCTTTGGCTGTTGTGGCCGCAGGTTCATCTCCAATGGCACCATTTAGCACCTCCAGCCAGTATCCCAGTTTACCACAAGCCTGCTGCTCTCTGCTCCACCTCCACCTTATCAATGGAAGGCTACAAATCGTTTTCTAAAAGAGGACGACTTTTTTTAGGAGGAAGAGTACGGGGGCGATCTGAGACAATCATTCGACCCCCAACTAGACTCACAACCAGACTCTAGTATCCCTGGGGCCAACAGCTGGGATCTATCCTATCACCTTTTCTCCATGGTCACTAAATAGGAGCCACTATATTCAACAGACTGCAAAAAACCCCGTATGGACCAGCCCTTCATTCAAGAAGGGGCCGCTGTAAGAACAATTTGAGTGACTGAGATAGAAAATGTGTGCAACGGGAAAAGAAAAAGACAGTCTGAGGCACAGCTAACTATTCTCCAAAACTGCCACTAAACTGTTCAAACTGTTCTCCATGCAGCCCTCAGACAAGAACAGCTCTCCAAATGATAGTTGCTGCTACATCTGTGGCAAACCTGATCACTGGGCCAGACACTGTCCACACAAAATATTTGGGGGCAGAGGAGGATGTAGCAGAAGCTCAGTTCATCATGAGGGTTCACCACCCTACCATGGAGGCCAGGGAGGACAGAGAGGAGGCTACAACCATGGGGAAGAAGACATTCTCAGCAAGGGGGATATCAGGCACCAAAGCGAGGTTACTCTAGCAGCTAGTGAGGGAGCCGTTGGAGCGACCCCCGGTTCGACAGACTGCAAGTAACACACACACACACACCCACAAAGTACATTTTAGAGACATATATTAGTTTCCTGACAGCTTGTTATGTTTTACTCCGTTGAGCTGCTGGTCTCATGTTTGAATTTATATTCCTTTTTCATCTAATAATGGATATCCAGTAACTAAAACTCTCAATCACAGTTTGGTCAGGTTTTAATTAGCTTTCTCTATATACGCTATCATACTGTAGCAAAATCTTTCTCTTATATTTAGGTACCTTTCTTTAAAGATGTGCTGCATTAGAGATCTCTGAGGATTATCTAATATAAAACAGGTCTGTTTTCTCACCTTATATGGCCTCCGGAGAGTTTTTTTTTCATTTTTTTTTTTCACGTAAGGCGCCTCAGAAAAATTTGTAATGGCTCCCACTCTGGTGTTTTCCAATCCACTTTGTCTGTTTAACCATGAATAGTGGATGGGCAGGGAGACTGTAGATTTTTGTATTGCTCTAATAATTTGGTAACATATATTGTTACCTTTTCTTCTCAAAATTAAATGCTGTAATAACAGGGCTGTCAAATATTCTGCGCGTTTGTGATGGTTACTACACTGCTATCCCATCATTTCTTAAGACACTGTGGCGATTCTAATCTGACCCTTTTCGTACCCCACCTTGTCATACCTGAAAAATAATTAATTTCATAATTTTGCATTCAGTAAAAAACACCTGAGGAAGTCCCAATTCATAACAGTGTTGTAAAAAATAAAATAAAGGGCCCCTTTAATATTTTCCTGGATCTGAAATGCTTTTCCTTTCCAGATCATCACACCCATAAAACACCTATTTCGACGCATGAGAAATCATGTATTAAAGGGGGAAGATTTATATAAGGGTTTATATCATATAAAATAAAATAATAATATTAAAATAAA
>NW_015151911.1:0-1344 GCF_000732505.1 Cyprinodon variegatus
AGGAACAAAATGTCAGGTTTACTGGGTGCATGCCATGAAATAAATACAATAAACAACCAGCATACCCTATGTCAGAGAAGGGGTTGGATAGTTGTTTTTTCAGTTACCATTCACTCTTTGCCGCATGGTTTATCTGAGACTTTGTTCCTGAGATTTACCTCTATTTAAAATAGTGATGGTAAGATGGAGCCTTATGAGTTATTGAACCGTTTTGACAAATTGTGCCTACTGACAGTGTGCATAAATACAGTTAGCAATATAATCAGTGTTTTTTTTTTTTTTTTGCAATTGTTTTCCTTTTTTTTTCCATTACTTCAAAATTGTTCATGCTTGGTGTGCATAATAAAATATTTCATAAGGTTTTAGCGTTTGTAAAAGTTCTTAGAACAGAACAGTCTTTTTAAGTACACTGCTTTCTGTCATTTTAGTGACACAACCTCAAGCACACTGGGGAAGTGCTTGTGCAACTTGAGCAATGATAAGCAAAATGAAGGGTGCTTATTTTTTTATTCAAAAATGATATTTTTTACACGGTTATATGGTTTTAATCTGGTTCGATATTATGTGTACAACCAATCTTTTGGGCTTTTTTGGGAAAAACACCCCCAACTCAGCGGGGCAATAGACACGATGAATACACTGTCGTCCGTGAATTTTGATGAAGGAAACGAAAGCTAATTTTAGATAGCTTCAAGGTAATATCAGGCACGATAATTAATGCAGTCTGTGGCTTCGACGGAAGGAAGAAAGGAAGCTAATTCTGTTAGCCTGCGGGAAGCATCCACATGGAGTGTGTCTCTCCTAACAGTTCGGATGAACCGGGGAAAGAGAAATTGTTGTTGCCGCCTCTGGTTTTTAAAACTTCAGGGGGTTGGTCCTGCTGAGATCACAGCTTTCCTTTCAGCTGATCGGTCTGTGAGTCAGCTGACTGCAGAAGGATCTTGAAGCAGAATCTGTGGTTGGTGTGTGTGAATCAGAGCTTAAATTTGGTCTTTGGCAATGTTCTCCAACATATCTCCCCTTTTAGCTTTGAAGAGTGGGTATCCCCCAGTCTTTAAAGCTAACCAAGTTCAGTAATCCACACTGCCAGTAAGGTTCCATTTTATTTTCCAATGGGTAACGAATGATAGTTTGTTAAAAGTGGTTGCTTTGCCTGAGTGAGAAGGTTGGTGCTTGTGCGAGCCTCTTTCTAGCTAGCTAACTAATGTCATTATAATGTAACCCAAAATTGACAAGTAAACATTTGCTGTACATCACCATTGTCATAACATTCTTTGGTGCAATATTCATCTTTCATACAAGGGAAAAGGAAAGAAAGCATGCAAAGAGGGAAAAAAAAGAAAC